>NW_027399444.1:0-7790 GCF_003265705.2 Callorhinus ursinus | reverse complement strand
ATGTGGGAATGAAGTTCTGGGACCATGTGGGCATGGAGATCCTGTCCACCCTCTTTGGCACCCCACGCCCCGGTTTCTACTGGGCAGCCCACGAGGACTTTAGCTACGCGTGCTGGCCACAGTCCCAGACCCACATCCCCAGCGACCAGGGCAACTTTTACTACATGGGGGCCTTTTTTGGGGGATTGGTGGTGGAGGTTCCCCGACTGACCTCGGCCTGTCACCAGGCGATGGTGGTCAACTGGGCCAATGGGATTGAGGCCATGTGGCCCGTTAAGAGCCACCTAAACAGGTACCTGCTGGACCACAGGCCCACCAAGGTGCTGTCCCCAGAGGACCTGTGGGACCCCCGGCTGCTGGGCTGGCCCCCCCATCATTCCCCAGGTCATGAAGAAGCTGAGATCCATGGCTGTGCCCAAGAATCACCAGGACACCCAGAACTCATGAGGGGCTGTCCCCAGAGGAGCTATGGGATCTGTGGCTATTGGGCTGTCCCCTGAAGGACCTGTGGGACCCGTGGCTGCTGGGCTGGCCCCTGTCATGAAGAAGCTGAGATTCGGGCCATGCCCAAGAATCACCAGGACACAGAAATCATGAGGGGCTGCCCCCAGAGGCCATGCAGGACCCGCGGTCATGCAGGACCCTCCCCTCGAGGACCTGTGGGACCCGCGGCTGCTGGGCTGTCCCCTGGAGGATCTGTGGGACCCGAGGCTGCTGGGCTGGCCCCCCATCATTCCCTGGGTCATGAAGAAGCTGAGATTTGTGGCTGTGCCCAAGAATCACCAGGACATCTGGAACTCACGAGGGGCTGCCCCCCTCTCCATCAGGGGGTGCTGCCTTGAGCGGAGCCGTCAGAGCAGATTCCTACTTCTGTCCCCTTGAGGGAAACTGTGGAGCCCAGCACTGCTTGCATGGGCATGCCAACGCCCCAGGCACCCCTGTGCACAGGAGGCCTGCCTGGGGGCACACGTTCCTCTCTTTGTGGTCACTAACTTTTGAGCATTTCCAGGTCATTTGCAGCTGTGAACGGCTCCAGTTTTATGTCAGATGTTTTTCTGTGTCAATGCTGAGCAACCATCTTTAAAAAGAACAATTGAGGGAAAAGGTTTTCTCTCTGGTTCTAAACAGACACCGCCTGGTGGCGCTGGGAGCAGTCCTGTAACAGCCATGGAACCAGAATGGGCACTGGCCAGGTCTTCCCTCCCAGTCCTTACACCTCACCGCGGCCATGGGGCTTCAGGGTCAGGGGTGCGCCGAGCCACCTCTCAGACCCCCAGTGCCCTCACCACCAGAGGCCTTGGCCGTGGCCACTAGCTCAGCCTCCAGGAGCGTGGTGCCCTCTGGGCTATGTAAGTTTCCTGCCTTGGTTTTAAATGGCTATTTCTGTGCTGGTGTTTGTGAAATGTGGGCACTCGCTCTGTCTGGATGCGTGTCCCCTTGGGATTCCTCAGTGCCCACCAGTGGGTTTGCACTTGTACACTTTCTCTGGATCATCTGCCTGCACTGTGTCTTAGCAAGCATTTACTGAGCTCAGTCACCCAACAAGGGGCAGAGCATGAGAGTGAGAACTAAGATACAGGCTCCCTGCTCCTGGGCCCTCCAGGGACTCACGACGGCCCCGACTTCCTGACTCACTTCTTTTGTATTGTGGTATAATGGACATACAGCTGATACCATGAAGCGCGTTTCAGTGGCAATAAGTATATTCCCTGTTCTGCACCGGCTACCTCCGTCCATCGCCACAATGTTTTCATCATCCCAAACTGAACCTCTACCCACGAGACCCTAACCCACCATTCCCCTTCCCCAGCCCCGGCACCCAGCAGCTCCTTCCACCTCTGTGAATTAGAGTGCTCTCCGTCCCTCACAAGTGGGGTCCTCCGGTGTCGGTCCTTTAGGGACTGGCTTATTTCACATGGCATAATGGCCTCAAGGTCTGTCCCTGTGAGCCTGAACCTGACCCACTTTCCCCCCAAAAGTATGGCTCAGCCATCTCCTGTCTAAGCCGAACCTCCTCAGTACCCTCTGCTCCCCTCACCTTCCTCCTCAGCCTGAAATGATCCCAGCCAGTCTGCAGCTTTGAAGACCTGTTCAGTCCGGATGCCAGGCACATACCCCGGGGGCCTCGGACCTTACCTATACCCCATCTGTCCACGTCAGGTGCCTGCCCCCCTCCCCCAGCTGACCACCTGCACCTCCCACAGCTGTCCCCATCTCAGGAGAGGGAAACACCAAGTCCAGACCCTTGGAGTCCTCTGGGACTTCTTGTTTGCTACCAACTCTCCCAGCAGTGAAGTGGCTACTGGAGGACATTCAATGTCCAAAACATTTAAAGGCATACGTGAGTCTCTGCTGCCTAAGGCAATGGATAACAGTTGGGGCAAATAGAAACCAGGCAGAATCACCGGAAGAAAAGCTGAGGAATGAGGAGCTTTAGGGAAGAAGGGTCTGGAAGCTCTGACTGCCCCTACCTGACCTTCAGATGCTCCTCAGTTACTCCTGTGCCTCTGGTATCTTCCTGGAACCTTGACATGGCTGTTTTCAGACAGCTCGTCCAGCAGTAGTACACTCAGTTTCTGGGAGGTGGACTTGCTGGAATCCGCAGTGTGTCCTGCTGCCCCACCGGGATCGCTTTTTGAAGGTGCATCGTCCGGGCCATCTGAGGAGCCAAGATCGTGGGTCTGTGACCTGGAGGGATTCTGAGCAGAACTGGTGGGATGGGAGGGCTGCAAGGCCCAGAGGCAGGTTTCCAGAAGGCTGTCTGGGGACCCCGGCATCCTACCATTTTTGAATCAAAGCCCTGAGATCTTTAAAATGCCAGCAATGTTACAGCATGGGCCAGAAAAGCAAATGTCCCTGTGCACCCAACCCCACCTAAACTATTGGCCATTTCTTGTCACTTGAGCTGAGGTCAAAGGATTGGGAGTCGGGGCTTGAGGAGGGTCCTGGGCCAGACTTTGTATTTGGGGGACAAAGGCCATCCAGACAAGCTTGTGCTGAGCCTGAGGAGGGGGTCTGTGTGGAGACCCCAGCTGCAGGCACTGCTGTCCACGGATGCCCCCTCAACCTGTCCCAGTGCACCTGCTGCTGGGGGAGAGCCTGCCCCCTCCTCTCTGCCTGAGGGCTCTCTCCTGCACCAGGTGCCTCCTCCCCTGCCGGCCACTGCCATCCTGCAGCCTGGGAGGGTGGCTACCCCGAGTTCCTCCAGCTGCTGGGGGAGCACCTGCCCCCTCCTCTCTGCCTGAGGGTTCTCTCCTGCATCAGGTGCACCTTCTCTCCTGCCAGTCACTGTCAGCCTACAGCCTCGGAGGGTGGCTACCCTGACACCCTCCAGCCCTGGGGACAGAGCTGCTGTGGGTGAGATGCGGTCTCCCAGCACTTCTGAGCACCAGGCCCCCATAGTGCTCACTCTCCTCCTGCAGGCTCACTGTGCCACATCCTCCCTCAGTCTCCCTGGGCCCAAGTCTTCCTCTGCTCGCGGACCATCCTTGACCCAGGCTCCACACGCTGGGACTGGGAGCAGGTCGTCTGGACCTTCTGGACTCTCGCTTCCGTGCCCATGACATGGACACAGTCCGGCCTCACAGACTGCTCAGAGGAGACCCAGCACAGGAAGATGCAGGCCACTGCAAGGGAGATGCCAAGTGACCCCAGAGGGAGCACACAGTCCTTGCAAAAAGCACCGGGCTCACAGGACCCAGCATGGGATGTGGGCGTCAGGCCAGGGGGCACAGGGAGTCCTGGTGGGGGTGGCCCTGGCGGGGAGGCCACGGAAGGGTCCCAGAAGAGGCAGGAGACAAGGAAGACGACAGGATAGAGCTTCCCAAGGAGGTTGATGGAAGGATCAGAGAATCGCAGAGACCCTTGGGAAAACTCAGAGGCCCTGAGATGTTGGCTGAAACGTGTCATTTGGTCAGAAAAGCTGGGTCACAACACCCCAGTCGACACTGGATGATTTACTTTTTGTTGGTTCTAGGAATCAGTAGGTACCTGCCATTAGAACTCACATTGCATGAAGTCTCGGATATACTTACTTTTCATCACTTTTCAGGACCAGATTTTTCTAGAGGAAGTGCTAAGCATGGGTCTCTCCATTCTTTGTGCAACTGGCCTGTGTTTTCAGGAGCAGATTCCTGGTGCTCATCACCAGTGCTAGCCCTGAGGACTGCCCCCGTCACCTCCCACAGTGGACGTGACCATGTGGTTTGGGGGGTGCTCACTGATGAAGCCCCAGTGCTCAGTACACAGCAGCGACCCCAGATCCTCTGCTGAATGAGGGAGGAAGGAGGGAGGGAGGGAGGGGGAGGGAGGGGAGGGTTGGAGGTGGGGAATGAATGAGGGAGAGAATGAATGATGGAGGGAGTAAAACCACAGAAGCTGGGTCCATAAATCAGGAGTCCTTATTTGGGGTGAAGTCCGAGGGCATCACAGCCTGGGCCCTGGATGGTGGCTCAGGGCATGTCCATCTGTCCTCCCAGTGCTGACCTTCCTTCTCCTTGGACCCGCTGTCATCCTGGATCCTCTCCCCCTCCTCCTCAAACAAATCTCAATGTTCCCAGGGGCAGGGTGGCAGGATGGTTGGGTCTTAGGAGGGGCTTCCCGGATCCTGTGCCCCGGATGACACCGGGACAGTAGCTGCAGGGCATTCTATCATGAG
Organism: Callorhinus ursinus; assembly: GCF_003265705.2. Taxonomy (NCBI): domain Eukaryota; kingdom Metazoa; phylum Chordata; class Mammalia; order Carnivora; family Otariidae; genus Callorhinus; species Callorhinus ursinus. Next base: position 3,133 of record NW_027399444.1, on the reverse strand, counting down.
GACTGGGACCATGGATCCCATCCATCTCCTTGGGCATTAGTGTTGTTCCATTCCCTGCTCTCTCCAGCACTGCTGTGATGAACACTCCTGACAATAGGTGTGTGAAAAACCGAGCCAGAGTTTCCGGGGCTGAGTCCGAGGCTGAGGATGGGTGCACCTGTGGCCTGGGATGGGTGCTGCTCACTGTTCTCCCAGACAGGGGTGCCTGTCACCGTTCTCTCCAGGGGACCTCTACTTCCTCATGTTCTCCCCAGGGCTGCTGGTCCCCAGACCAGACAGCTGCCAGTCTGAGGGTGACCAGCGCTGCCTCCATAGGGTTTCCTTTGCCGGAGTCCTTCCCTAGGAGCTCCCGCATCTCTGACACATATTCCCTGCGTGCCTATCCTTCCGCCTTGGACTTGCATGTGTTTGGTCTCCGTCCCTGTGGAACCCAGTGACTTGGAGCGTGGTTTGGACCAGAGTCAGGTGAAACCTTTCTTTGGCCTTGGGTTGTGAGCAATGTTTTTGCCCTTTGTGGTGTGTCTTCCAGCTTTCTGCATTTCCCTGGTTTCTGTGTGGGTCACAGGAGGAACCAGCCCTGTCCTGTCTGGGGTCAGGCTGTGGTGTCCCAGCAGGACCAGGGGTCTCGGCCCCGAGATTGTGCCCATAATTCCTAAAGTGGCCTCTATGATTCCATCTGATGTGTCATCCATCGGGGATTTCAATATCAAATAAGGGAAATTTTATGACAAACACAGAAGAAAACAAGTCCCCTTTGAAAATAGGGGGGCAGACACAAAGGCCCCTATTGTGTGATTCCACTTACAGAAACATCAGGAATAGGTAAAGGAACAGAGAGAGAAAGCACCTTAGGTGTCGCCGGGGTCTGGGCTGGAGGAGAAACGGGCAGGGAGGGCTTCTGGTTCGGGGACTCCTTTGGGGAATGAGATATTCTGCGGCAATGTTCTGGGGTGTGGTGGCACAGCGTTGGGCATGTACTTAATGCTCAAGACGTGTTCAATTGAAAACAAGTAATTTTATTTAAAACAAATAATAAACAGTATATAGGACATGGAAGGATAAAATAACAGTTAATATGTACCAGAGAGAAAGAACACAGGGGGAGGGGATGAAACAATCGGGCGGGGTCTCGGGTTCCGGCGATGGAACTAAGGGTGATTGTACAAGGAGCTCTCCCTGCAGGGCTGTGGGCTCTGGATGTGGCTGTGGGAGCCCTGCAGGAGCAGAAGTAGGGGCAGGGCTCAGGATAGGCGCAGGGAAAGGGGCAGGGACAGAGGTAAGAGCAGGGGCAGGGGCAGGGGCAGGTGCAAGGGGAGGGATAGGGTCAGCAGTAGTGGCAGGTGCAGGATCCAGGGCAGGAGCAGGGACAGGATCTGGGTCAGGGGCAGGGGCAGGGGAAGGGGCAGTGGCTCTGGCAGGAGTACAGACAGGGGCAGGAGCAAGGGTAGGATCTGGGTCAGGGACAGTGGCTCTGGCAGGGGCAGGAGCAGGAAGAGGGGCAGGGGCAGGAACAAGAGCACAGGCAGGGGCTGGGGCAGAGGCAGGGGTAAGGGAAGGGGCAGGAGCCAGGTCAGGATCTAGGTCCGAGGCAGGGGCAGGGGCTGGTGTGGGGGAAGGGGGAGTGGCAGGAACTGTAGCAGGGGCAGGGGCAGGGGCTGGGGCAGGAGCAGGTGCCAGTTCTTCCTGGACAGCGCCAGGCTCTCCGTGGGCAGGTGCTGGGTCACCTGCCGGCTCCTGGTCTTCTCCTGAAGTCACTGCAGGCACCAGCCCTCCCTCCAGATCGGGCTCTAGCTCCTCAGGTGGTGGAGCAGCTGTGAGAGGAGAAAAGCTCACCCCTGTGCTTACTCTTCATGGGCCTTTGCAGAGACAGAGCCCAGCCCAGGGCCTCCCAGAGAAGCCACAGCTGGGAAGGAACCTTCATGGGGATGTCTCCCCAACTGCAGTCCACCCGCTGTGTGCTCTGTGCCCAGTCGTTGCTCCTGGCCCCACACCAGCCTCTGGGGGCTCCTCCCTGTGGGGCCGCACCGACCCGTCCCCACACACCACAAACACCCAGCCCCACCCTTCTCACCCTCGGCCTCGGCCTCCGTGGGCTCCGGCTCCTGGACCACTGTCCAGTGGACGACCACCTGGGACGGTGGTCCGCGTGGTGTCGGAGGTCTTGCGTGGCAATCCCCAGCACCTGTTTCTTGGGATGCCTTTGGGGTCACCCCCTCTGTCAGGGAGGAGGGCACGTCCGCCAGCTGCCTCTCCGTGTCCTCCGTGGCCTTCTGCAAAGACAGGGACCGGTAGCCGGCCCCAAGGCATCACAGCCCTGCCCGGCCATCCGCACTGTCCTCCTGCCCAGTCCCCACCCCCATGACCCCTCTTTACACACACACTCACACACACACGCACACACACATGTGCACACTCACACACACACACAGGGAGGGCACCTGGGGCTACACAGGTCATCAGAGCAAGTGGGGCTGGGTGGCCGGCTCTGGGCCTCCTGCTGTCACCTTTCTGTCCTTCCGACCAAATGGCCAGAGGCGGTGGGGAGCCCTGACATGAAATCCCCAGCGGGGGACACCGTCCTCAAGGCGCGCCTTCTTCCTCCTGCAGCCTCGGGACCTCGGCAGGCAACACGCGAACATCTTGCTTTGAGGATCTCCAATGAAATGAGCTGGGCACGGGGCTGTCTGTGGAATGTGGGTGCCTGGTTACCGGGGTTCCAAATTCTGTTGGGCTCTGTTGTCAGGGAAGTGAGGTCACCACTGCCTGGGGTCCCCTTACCCAACTTCCTCCTCACACAAGAGCCCCCCGAGGGGCCCCCTCCCCCGCTGCTGAATGCTCACCCTCCCCCCATGCCCCATGCATACAGTGACACCCTCACAGCCCACCCACAGCCCCGGGAGGCCTGGGTGCAGCCGGTGTCCCTGCTGTGAGGACACAGAGCTGGGTTCAGACCAGACTCCTGCGCATGCCCAGGGCTATGACCCTGGACAGACCCCGTGCCTCTCAGGGCCTCCCCAGGCTCCCCATCTGCACATCGGGGTATTCTGGCTTCTAGTTCTAGGGATGCCATCAGGGGTAGGACCTCTACACATGTTCCGTGCCTGCTATCACAGGAGGCTGGTGCATACTTGGC
>NW_027399443.1:2503-7793 GCF_003265705.2 Callorhinus ursinus | reverse complement strand
GCCATGAGCTCATCTTAGTGAGCAAAGACCGCTGCATTTGTGTGGTTGGTTCACTTTATGGACTGACCGCTTCGGGGACGTCAGCCCCTTTGGATGCTGAGTGCCTTTACCCCAAATTGCAGACGACCCTGTGTTTGTCCGAGGCTCCTTTTGTGCCCGTCACGTGGCTCCCAGCACGGGAGGCCTCTTGGGAGGTGGAAGGAAATTGATTTGCACTTTGCAGGGCTCTCGTGTCTGCTCATTCCCAGGCCAGGTTGGATTCGGTGCAGAACGAGGCTTCCGGGCAACGGGGGCCGTCAGCGGCAGCCAGGATCCCCTGTGCGGCACGCTGGTGGCTGCCCAGGTGCAGCTGGTAGGACCCTTGTCTCTTCTGGGCCTGTGTCCAGACCCTGAGCCGAGGACGGACGGTCTCTCTTCCAGGCTGGAGAGGTGTGACGTGAACGTGGTGGAGCTGCTGAGACAGAGCTCTGGATGGGTGTTTGAGAACCCCTGTAAGGCGACGGCCTCCACGGTTTCATGCGGGGCATGTGGCGCGGGGCGGTGGGGGATGGGCTGGCTTTCCGGGCCCTCCCCAGTGGGTTCCGCCACCAGCAGCCTGGGCTGGCATCCCCTGCCGCCTGGCCAATGCTTTGGGTTGGGGAGCGGGCCCATCCCCGAGACTTCCACTAGAAAGTGAAAGGACGCATTTTGTAAGAGGTTGGAAGACAGAGGGCTCACCCTGGCGTGCCCCGCAGTGACCCCGGGCCTCCGTCTGGGGTGGTGCCCACGAGGGGACATGATCGGTGGAGTATCCCCCTGTCATGAGCTGGGACAGGCACTCGCCGGCCATCCGTCCCTGAGGCCCTCTGTGTGCTGGCTCTGGGGACCAGGGGACAATGCCCAGGAGCGCTCAGCTTCCCGGGGGAGCCTCTCGTGAGGTCTGACGCTCCCCCCTGGGGGCGCACGTATTTCCTAGCCCTGGGAGTGTTGGACTACCGCGTGCTGGGCACCAACTTCAGGGACTACGCCATTGTGTTCACGCAGCTGGAGTTCAAGGACGAGGCGTTCAACACCGTGGAGCTGTACAGTAAGTGGTGGACACCACGGGCCGGCCCCACGAACTCCCTGCCACGGGCGGCCACGCTGGGCAACCTCCCGCTGACTGTGCTGAGCCCCGTGCCCCCAGGGTCCCAGAGCAGCATCCCTGCCCTTCAGCCCCCTGCAGGAGGGGTGGCTGGGGCACAGGGCACACGTGGTGAGGGCTCCCCTCCCGCCCCACAGGCCGGACGGAGCTGGCCAGCCAGGAGGCCCTTCGCCTCTTTGCTAGGTGGAGCAAGGGCCTGGGCTTCCTGTCTCAGCAGCAGGCCACGCTGCTGCCGGACCGTGAGTGTCACCCGATGCCCACGGGCCCCTGGCTGACTTCTGCGGGTCGGGGTTGCTCTGGGCCTCAGGGAGTCAGGCAGGGTGGGGGTGGGGAGCTCTATACAGAGTCACCTGCTCCTGCCCAAAGCCAGGCCTGCAGGGCCGGCCCTGTCTCGGGCGAGGCCGTGGGCAGAGCGGGGTGGCCGCGGTGTGTCCTGGTGCCCACCCTCACAAGTCCTCTTCTCCCCCAGTCACCTGTGCGCACAAGGCTTTCCAGGTAAGCTGCCTTCCTGAGCATCACCCCAGATCCTACACCCCAGAGCTCTGCCCCGAGAAGGCCCGGGGACCAGGACAGGGCAGACAACCCTCGAGGTGAATCTGGGGTCCTGCAACGCTCTTCTTGGGTTTCAGTGAATGCATCGACCTCCAGGTGGGACTGTGCCCGCCGAGTCCTGTGAGGCTGGCCAGGCGCTGGCCTCCTTGCTCAGCCGCCTGGGAGCTTGGTGTGGGGCGGGCTGCTCTCAGGACTCACGGCAGTTCCAAATAAAACGATCCCACAAGGCCCTACAGATGCCTCTCACCTGTGTGCCGAGGGCGGACGGCAATGTCAGACGGGCCGCTGCCCTCTCGGGGCTCCGGTCGGTGCAGGGGGAGGAGGTGGGCGTGGGGCTTACCGAGGGCTGGGCCATACAGCCCAGAACCAGCTCTGGGTGGGGGGCACGTGGACCTGGGTCTTGGCTCCTGAGTGGGGGCTGGGCTGGGGGCAGCTGCTCCGCAAGCAGAGGTCACCACAGTCCCTGGGCTGGAGGGAGGACTGTCGGTCTGAGTTAGAGCAGACCCTCGGGGGTCTGGACAGGTGCGGGCTGACGCAGTGGGCGTGGGTGCCCACCAGGGTGCGCGGCTGGGGTGCCACAGTGTCCAGGGCACAAGAATGTGGCTTTCCCAGGCCTGGGGCTTTGGGGCCAGGGCAGGGGGCAGGATTCCAGAGGGCCCGAGCCTGTGGCTCCTCCTGTGGTCTGGTGGGGCCGCGCCTGACGTCGTGGCGGAAGCTGGGCTGGGGGCTGCCCATCACTCACGGAGAGGGGCGGTGCGTGCAGGGTAGGGGTAGGCACGCTCACACACATCCAGCAGCCCTGTCCATCAGCTCCTGCTCGGGACGGAGAGCTCTGCTGTCACGCTGGTGCCCTCTGTGCCCCATCGTCACTGTGGTCCTGCTTCTCACGTGCAAATATCTCTATGAAGTGACTCACAGGGACGCGTCCCGGCTGCTTGCCCCTCTTCCGCGGGGGCTAGGATGGGAGGCCCAGGGGTCTCACAGGGGAACTCGATGGCCTTCAAATTCAGGCAGCACCCGCCAGGCCGAGCCCCTGGGCCGCCCGCCTGGGTCCCAAAGCCCCTCTCCCCCCACACTGACCCACCCCAGGCTGGCTCAAGGCTCCGGGTTGGCTGGACGCCCACGGCAGGGTCAGGTGGGTGGGGAGACTTAAACTCAGTGCCCTGGTGGCCGAGGAAGGAGGGTGACAATGGGACCAGGGAGGCCGACGTGTGTGCTGGTCTTGGCGCTTATGCCGGCTACGGGGTCGCGGCCGCAGGAACAGCTACCCAGGGAGTCCCACAGCCTCAACTGGAACAAGGTGAGCCACACACCTGCGGTCCCCAAGCCTGACAGCCAGGCCGACCGGGGCCAGGGATGCAGTGTGTGGTGGCTGGAACATCACTCCCTGAAAATCTCCAAAGGGCCATCCTGGAACAGGGGGCAGTGCGGCGAGGGCGGAAGGAGTTTCAGGCCCTGGCCTCTCCCTGAGGAGCTGGTGGCCACGCAAGAGGGGAGAGGGCTAAGGGCTCCAGGCAGGTGCAGCCTCAGGGCAACGGGGATGCTAGGTGGGCAGAGGCCGAATGAGCAGAGCGTGTTCCAGAACAACCAGATGGCTGGCAGGTGGAAGCTTCTAGCGGGCGTGGCCGTGGGCACTGACGGCCCGGGAATGTGGGTTTGTGGCAGGAAGTCAGAGGGATGGGGGCGAGGGCCGAGCTGGAAGGAAGGGGGAGGCCTTGCACAGGAAGGGAATTCCAGCACACGGTAACAACGGCCAAGCACTCGGGGCCCCAGTCTGCCTGGCCCCTGCCCGCCAAGGCCCAGACGGGCAGCCGGGGCCCTGTGCAGGGGCTCTGCCGGCCTGTTGGTGCTGGACTCGGCCCGGGCCTCGGGCCAGTGTCAGTGTCCGGTGGGTTCCTGGGGGCCCGGCTGGGAGCCTGGCACGGGCAGCTACGCCAGCCTGCTCTCCCCAGTTTTCAGGGTTCTGGTACATTCTGGCTGTCGCCTCTGAGGGCCAGAGATTCTTGCCAGGCAGAGACAGGAGGAAGCTGGGGGCACTGATGGTGGAGGTCCACAAAGCGGGCCAGCTGAAGGTGGTCCTTGCCTTCAGCCAGTGAGTGGACCGGGGTGGGGCCCCATCACACTCTTCACGGAGCCCTGACCACAAACAGCCCAGACATCTCCCCGTCAAGAGGGGAAAGGGAGCCGGGGGCGGGGGGAGCCAGACCCACGATCACCTGACATCTAACAGACCATCTCTGCGTCCCCGAAACCCTTCCTGCCCCTAAAATTCAAGGCCTGGTTTTGGGAGAGGCCACCACGTACACGGGAGCACTCGGCAGAGTGTGGGTGTTCTGAGGGTTTCCCCTAAGCTGGGGGACTGGCCCTGCTGCAAACTGGAAAATTCCAGGAAACCAGACCCAACAAAGGGCTCCCGCCTTGCCCCCTCCCCAGGTCACAGGGGTGCCAGTCACACACGTTAATTCTGCGGAAAGGTAGGAAAAAGGTGATATTCAGGAATACTTGTGCGTATGAAGGCCCGGGGCCTGGAGAGAAAGACCTGGGGGTGGGCGTGTCCCCGGCTTCACGGCCACAGGCCCGGGAGAGGCCGCTCCTGTGTCCCAGGGCTGGGTGGATGGGATGGACAGCGGCCCACGGGGCGGGCAGGCAGGCCACGGTCGCAGAGCCCACACGGATGCAAGTGCCCGCAGCCTAGGCCTGGAAGGTGGTTGGGTGTGTGGGAGGGACTCCTGACCCTTCCCAGTTGCCCTGCTGTGCAGGCCTGATCGGCGGCCCCACGCTTCTCTTCCGGTCAGTGAAGGGGGTAGAGGGCTTCCACGTGCTGTCCACTGACCACAGCTACGGCGTGGTCTACGTGCGCCTGGGCTGGGCTGGCCGGACCTCTAAGACCCTGCTGCTCCTCAGTGAGTCCAGCGGCAACATCTGGGGAGGGGGCGTGCGGGGTGCAGGTCAGGTGGGGGACGGAGGGGCGACAAGCTCAGAGGGGAAGGTATGGAGGCCGCTGCCTCAGCTCGGGCTCCCTGACAGAGCGCCACAGACCGCACCGCACGGGCGCCCGCGATGGACATTGATTCTCACGGCTCAGCGCGCCGACCTGGCGAGTTCTGGGGAGGTCCCCATTCCTGGTTTGCAGATGTCCACCTTCTCACTATGTCAGGTGTCGGGGAGAGGGCCCTGGTGTCTTCCTCTTCTTATACGGGCACTGACCCCATCATGAGCACCCAGCTAACCCCACACACCTCCCAAGGCCCCAGGACCTCACACCATCCCTCTGGGGCTCTGATGGATGAATTTGGGGGGACACGAACACACATCCGTTCCTGTCACGGCCCTTGCGCTGCGGGCTGGCAGGAAGTGGGAGGTAGGAGGTCAGGGCTGGGACACACACAGCAAAGGGGTAGCGAGGTGGGCGGGCGGAGCGTGGCCCCCGGACGGGGGGACCGGGTGGGCGGGTCTCTGGTGTGGCTGCCACGGGGCTGAGTGGGGACGGCCAGTGCACGGGCGGAGCCCAGAGGGCAACAGGCCCGGAGTGGGACTGACCCTCTGCATGGAGGCAGGGGACCCCCCAGGCTGAGGGCAGGATCGGGGGAGCAGGGGGAGGTGGTGAAGGGAGGG
>NW_027399443.1:0-2403 GCF_003265705.2 Callorhinus ursinus | reverse complement strand
GGAGGGGCAGCAGGCTCCAGCCGAGGGGTCCTGTGAGCAGAGAGGGCTCCCCAAGTGGCCCTGTGTGGTGCCCGCCTCGGGGCCGCTCGGGGACACCCCCCTGCCTCGGAGCACAGAGGGAACAGAGGCACACTCCCCATCACCCGCCTGCTGCCCCCTCCCTTGGTAGCACACTGGCTTCTCTGTCCTGCGGGCTCGGAGGGCGCTGCGGTGGCCGCGGGCTCGGGGACGGCCCCAGAGGGCCAGAGCTGGGGACTCAGCCCCTGTGACTCTGCTTTCAACTGCAGGCAGACAGAGCAGGTCCAGCTTCCCGAGCATGAAAAAATTCGTAGACATATGTGAGATTTTGGAGCTCGCAAACAGTGTGACTGTTCTCTCAAAAGATGGTAACAGACGGCCACGGGCCCTCCCGTGCAGGCCAACAGCACGCCCGGCCCCCATCCATCCCGTAGAGCTCAGTGCTCCTCTCCCTCCTGCAGCCTCGTGGGCCCACACCATCCTGCCCTGAGAGCCAGCGTCCACCCACCCGTCCCTTCGGGGCTCCACCCGCGGTCCCCCTTGACCCAGAACATTGCTCAAGACTGCAGGTCTGCACATCCAATGGCCTGTTGAGACGCGTTGAATGACCCCAGGCCACTGATGGGGTGAAGTCCAGGGCCATGGCTGTAGCCCAAGCGGGATCCTTTATGATCTTGGAGAGATGGGGGTAGGAAGGGGGTAGGAGGGCAGAGTGGTAGAGGCGGAGGGAAGGGTGACGGGGGGAGAGCACAGGCCGTGGAGGGAGGTTCAGTCCGAGGAGAGGAAGCCCCGGGCAGGCTCGGAGGCTGAGCTTGGAGCCCAGGACCCCCAAACGGAGATGCCACGTGGGGGGCTGGAGTTCAGAGGACAGAGAGATGTGGGAGCCGGACACGTGGAGTCACCAGTATGTAGTTGGCGATGCAATTCGCTGGTGCGGTTAGGGCCACCCAAGGAGAACACAGTAGAACGGCATCCGTCAGCTACTGCCACGTAAGGACCACCCACAGGATCTCTGTGCTATGAACCGACACGAATGGACTTAGCTTTCCCGTCTGGGCAGCGTGGGGTCAGGTGGCGCAGACCGGCCCTGCTGGGCGGCGGGGGTCTCCGCAGCTTGCGCCCGCCTTGGGGCCTGGCTGGCTGTGACTGGTTTGCGCCAGCTCTGCTGCCATTGTCCCCCTCCCACCGAGGGCAGCCACGTCCTGCTCGTCTCACGGCCACGCCGAGGCCACAGCAGGCGAGCCCACAGCAGGCTGGGAGGAAGGGCTCAGCACAGGACTGCATTTCGGCCTCAGCGGCTAAGTGAAGCATGTCGAGGGACCAAACGCCAAGTGCAGAAGGGCCTGCGGGAGGCACGTGGCTTCCTTGGCGGGAGAAACCGCACGTGCCCGGCCAAGGGTGCAGGCGCAGGAAGACATGGCCCGTCCGGCCCCCGAGCCCTGTCTGCAGTGGCATCGCCCCCTGCCCCGGGAGTCAGGCCAGGTGTCCTACCCTGTGCCCCACCCCAGAGCCCCACGTCCCCTCTGGTGGGGGGCAGTAGGATCGAATCCTGGGTCTTTTGACCACAGAGGCCCCTCGAGACCACAGGGCATGAGGCCTCGGTGGATCCCCACGTGCTCAGCATCCGTGGCGGAAGAGACAGCGAGGCCCCAGTGAGCACCAGTCGTGGAGCTGGCCCGGAGTGGCCACACCCACCGCAGCTCAGGGTCTGGCCGAGGCGGCACGGGGACCTCGTTCCTCCAGGATGTTAGTGGCTCCGGCCCATTGTTCCCTGGCTCTGCCCGCTGAGACCCCCCTTACTCTCCACGCTTATGCGGAAGGCGCTGGGGGCCAGGCCTGTCTGCACAGAGCACGCCCCGGAGGCCCTTCGGAGCTCCGCTCTCTGAAACACTGTGGGTTTCTGTGTAGGCAAGCCTCCTTCGTTCCAGCTGCCAGAAACCTCACCCACAGTTCCTGAGGCCACGGCCTCTTTCTAGATAGTTCCTTATTAGAACGTGGAGGATACCACATCCCTGAGGGACAGGGTTCCCACACCCTAGATGCCCTCTGCACAGCTTAAGACCTGACCGTGCACACCAAAATTCTCCCAGCGTCCTGACAGAGACACGATCCGAAGTCAGCTTGCAAGCACAGACCTTCCGTATCTCACAGTTCCTGTACCAGAATCCCGGCTCAGCTCAGGGGGAGCCTCTGCCTCCAGGTCCCCCAGGAGCCCGGGGGTGCAGCCTCCGCTCAGGCTCGACCGGGGCAGGCTCTGTCGCCAAGACCGCTCACCTGGTATCGGCAGGATTCGGTTCAGAAGGGGGGCTCAGGACTTTTCCGTCAGCCTGGACCCTCTGTGGGTTCTTAGGACTGGGGTCTCCCAGGGCAGCTCATACTATCTGG
>NW_027399442.1:0-7799 GCF_003265705.2 Callorhinus ursinus | reverse complement strand
CATGGAAGATGGATCTCCATCCCTTCACTTTCAGTCTGGATATATCTTTAGGTTCCAAATGAGTCTCCTGTAGGCAGCATATTGATGGGTCCTATCTTTTTATCCAATCTGCAACCCTGTGCCATTTTATGGGAATGTTTAGGCCATTCACATTGAGAGTGATTATTGAAAGATAAGAATTAATTGTCATCATGTTGCCTCTGAAGACATTTTTTTTTTTAAGATTGTCCCTATAAGTTTCTTTTCTCTATCACTTTTGGGTCTTTCTCCTGTTATAGAACCCCCCTTAATATTTCTTGCAGGGCCGGCTTAGTGCTCCCATATTCTTTCAGTTTCTGCTGGTCTTAGAAGCTCTGCATCTCTCCTTCCATTCTAAATGACAGCCTTGCCGGATAAAGTATTCTTGGCTGCATGTTCTTCTTGTTTAGCACCCCGAATATGTCTTGCGAGACCTTTCTGGCTTGCCAGGTCTCTGTGGATAGTTCTGATGTTATTCTGATGTTCTTCCCTCTGTACGTAAGGAATCTCTTCTCCCTAACTGCTCTTAAGATGTTTTCCTTGGTTCTAAGATTTGCAAGTTTTACTATTACATGCCGGGGTGTTGGCCTGTTTTCCTTGATCTTGGGAGGGGTCCTCTCTGCCTCTAGGATGCGAATGTTTGTTTCATCCCCCAGATTAGGGAAGTTCTCAGCTACAATTTGCTCAAATATTGAATTCCACTTGCACATACAAGCAGGGGTGTGAAGGATGGCAGGGGGAAAGGCAGAGGGAGAGGGAGAGAGAGAGAATCTTAAGTAGGCTAACATACCCAGCACAGACCCCAATGTGGGGCTTGATCTCACAACCCTGACATCATGATCTGAGCTGGAAACAAGAGTCAGATGCTTAACTGACTGAGCCACCCAGGTGCCCCAAAGGATGTCTTTTAAATAAAAATAATATAAATAATAGCTACCACTTATGAAGCACTTACTATGTGGCAGATGCCATGTTAATTGCTTTACTAATGCTTAATTTAATCTAACTTAATAAATATTTATAGAATAACCTCTGTGTGTCAGGCACATGGTGAATAACAGCACAAGAGTTGATAAATTAGGCACATTGCCTGTCCTTACAGCACTAGTGCTTCATCAGGAAGACAATTAGTACACATGAAATTATAATACATCATACAATGCTATATTATAGAAAGAAAAATGTAGGGTTGGGCAAAGAAGGACACAGAAAGAAGGCCCTAAACTACTTTGTGGGTGAGAGAAATTTATCAGGAAAAAAGATATCTAAGATGAAACCTGAAATATAAGCAGAGGTTGGCTAAGTTAAGTGATTGAAGGCTTCAGAGAAGGAACAGCATGCACAAAGAAGCAGAGGAACCAGAACAATTTCGTGAAGCTGTCAAGCATTGTAGTTAATGTGGTGTGGCAATAAAGGAGTCCGGAGAAGTAAACAAAGAGCCAGCCAGTAATGAAGGACCTTGTATACTCTTGAAGTGGTACTCATGGAAGTGCCTTCTACTTTTTCCTATGGCAATAGGAAGCCGTTGTCAGGTTTTTAGTAGAAAGATAGATGATTGATTGTATTTGACTTTGACAAGTTTCATTCTGGTTGCACTGTAGGTTATGGAGGAAGCAAGAGGAAAGGTAGTGAGGAGGTTGTGAAAATTATCCATGTATCAGGGGTTTGTATTTGGGAGTAGGAGAGCTTTGGGGATAGCAAGAAGTGTATAGGCTCAAAGCAACTTTGGAAAACAATAAAAATAGTAGGGGGAGTGGTGGGATGTGACATCGAGGCAAAAGAACATGAATGCTGTGCTCAGTTCTGCAAGTGTCACCTCGCACAAGAGTGACAGCCTAGGAGATGAATGGATGCTGAAAACTAAAGTGAGCCCAGCTCACCTGATTGTGTGTTTGGCATGGCCTATGTCTGCCAGGAGGAAGGAGCTTTCCTAAATCACACAAGGGTGTTGTGTGTACTATTGGTTGCCCTGGGTAATAGTCAACCATAAAGTCAAGGTTTCTGGTTTGGACAATTAGATTATAGGTGGCACCATTTGCTGATACTGGGAACAAAGGTGGCAGTGGAGAGGAAAATAGTGAATGCAATTTGCACTTAAATAAGAAACCTTAAGAAGTAATAATAAATCATTTTATAAAAGTAGAAATTGAGTCTTTCCTTGAAGGCATATAGTTAGTAAATGGGTGAAGCTGGGATTTAGATCTTGATACTATATTTTTTTATTCCCCCCAGAATAGGAAAGACAAAAATAGCATTAACATAATCTGGGGACTACTCCATTATGAAAATAGATGTGATTTCATTTGAGAAAAGTACCTGAATAATTATTAAATTATTTGTATATTTAAACTTTTTAATAATTATGAAACTATTAATTTTAATAAATGTCTTTGCCTCTAAGCTTTTTTTTCACTGTTCCTCTCTTCATACTTGCTGTTCCATTAATTTCCTTTCTTTTCTCTAAAGCATTTTCTCTTTGTTTTTCAAGCTTCAGTTGCAGCCTCATTTCCTCCAGGAAATGATTCTGAATATCCTGTTTGATATAAATGTTTCTCTGGGGTACACCTCTTTTATATAAATTATTATAGCTGCCCTAATAGTAAATTATTACAACTGTCTTTTTAGTTTTATATTTCTAGTACCTGGCAAATAGTCAATCTTCAGTAAACAATAATTAGTAGACAACTGTGTGAATGAACTGCTGCTCGAGGCCCACCTTTTCTAATGAGCTTTAATTGATTTATTCAGTCAGGTCTCTTGTGACTACCAGACACGGCTGAACATAAAACTGAACAGATATTTAAAAATTAAAAAAAAATACAGATTTCCATGCCTTACTCCAGATCTACTGAATTTTGGACAGGACCAAGTTATCTGGATTTTTAAAATGTTCCCAAATGACCATGCAGTCAGTCAGCCTTGGCATTTAGGAGCCACTCTGCTAATCTACCACACAATCTGATACAACTCTTCTACCAATGTGTGCTTATAGTTAGTATATTTATACTGTATTTATGTAATATTTGTTATATCTTTACCAAAGAATTTTAAGATAATTATCCATATCTATTTTTGATACAATTGCAAATACTCCTCAAGATGATTATTACATGTTTCTCCATAGACACTGCATAGTATTGTTTTATCTCACACCTTGAGTTTTTTAATTTACTTGGAGTCCTTTCATTTCAAATGTGCTACATCACACACTTTAGGTACTAAATTAAATCTATATAAACGTACTTATGAAGTGGATATTTTTCTACTTGTTGATAAAACAAATATTTTTATATGATCATATTACTATTTTAGAGAATATGAAAAACATTCTTATCTTGCCATGTGTTATGCACTGTATAATTTTGGCCAATGGAAAACCCATCTGGGCTGAGGCCAATAGAACTGCCTTGCTTGTGTTAACAACACAGCTAATGTCAACATGGCTTTATTTACTCTTGTTCTAAAAAGCTGGCCAGAATTCATATAGATACATTATAAATCATCTACACTTTCTTCTGAACCATTAAGAAAGTTGAAACTTTAAAAAAAAGTTTTTCAGACTACAGTAATTCTAACATTGAACACCCAAATCACATTTAAGTTGACATTATACATTTTTCTAAAATGCTATGTGCCAGACCACCATTTTTTTCAACAAGCATAGTAAATTAAATGGGAAACTTGCCTTGAAATAAGTTCATAAATTTCAGTGTCTTGACATTTTGCCATTGGAAGTATATTATCATTTATAGGGTATGTTTTGTGCTTTTGTTCCCATTTCCTCTATTAGTAATCTGGAAAAACTGACATTTCTTGATGCAATCAATGACTCTGTGTCAATAATGTAGTCATGGTTTTCTGATCCCTCAACACTTCTACAGTGAACACGATGTCATTTCAGATGATCTTACTAAGTCTTTTATACTCACAGCACTTTCAGATTTAGGATTTATCACTTGTTCTTCCTTCTACAAGTATGCTGCTTCCTAGGGCTGAAATCTGTGAAGATGTTCATGTAAATTTTACCAAGATTTTACTATGCCCTCTTTGTGAAGGAGCATCTCTCAAGTGTGACATTTTCCAAATAACCTTACAGGAGCCCTGTAAAATGTAAGCACTTTTCTAGAACAAGTTACTCCCTTCTTATCCATTTTCTCTAGATGACATTTCCTGCATGGGATGAGTCACTGAACCCGCCTCAGTTATACTGTCTAGTCACTTAATGATCCTGTCATCTAATTGCCTATATCATAGCATTGGTGTCCCTGCCTTCACTCTTCCAAATTCTACTCCAACCTCTGTACAACTGCCATGATAATTTTTTCCAACATTATGCTTAGGTAATTTTCTTGATTATTACAGAAATGTCTTCTTTCATATTAAATCAAATCTGATTCTCAATCTACAATTTAAGCCCTCTACCAAGAGGCTGCCTTGAGACCATTCTACTTCATTGTTTGTCATTGCCCATGAGCTCTTGGAATACATTTTTCTTTAAAATTTATTGTTTCCACTTTCCATAGTCTCAGTCATGTTCAGTGCATTACATTTTAATCATCTTCTTGTACTGTGCTCCCTCAATATTTAGCAGTAGCTAAGGCAGAATTGAATTTTTGAAAATATTTTTGGGGCTTTTACATTAACAGGGCATTAAGTAGGGCACATGATGTGATGAACACGGGATGTTATACACAACTGATAAATTATTGAACACTACCTCTGAAACGAATTATGTACTATAGGTTGGCTAATTGAATTTAAATAAAAAATAAAATAAATAAAATTAGGGAGGTAAATCACAGTTTTAATTCCCTAGAGGGAGCTCAAAGTTTGAAATAATTTTCCTAGAAATTATTCTATTAGAAATTAAAGGAGCCAGGGAGGGGTGAAAAGATGGCAGAGGAGTAGGGCACCCTATTCCAACTGGTCCCCAGAATTGAGCTGGATATCTACCAGACCACTCTGAACACCCACAAAATCAGCCTGAGATATAAGAAGATAGATCTGGATCTCTACAAACAAAATATCACAGGCGGTTGGTTTCGAGGTATGAAGTGGGGAGCCGTGATTCCGCAGGAAGATATTGGAGGATAAATGGAAGGGGGAGGGAGCCAGCCATCGGGATCCTACACCACGGGTGAGCGATAGCCTCCCACACTGTGGACGGGGCACAGACTCGAGACTGGTAGTGGCGGGGAAAGGACTTTAAGGCAACTCCCCAGATGGAAACCCAGAGCGGCGGGGCTGCACGTGTGAACTGGGGATGGCTGGCACTTTTAGAAGCACAAAAGGCAGAGTCGTGCCCCGACCTGGGGGTGAGGACTGGGAGTGCTGCTGAGGGGCGCACAACCAAGGATGCTGCAGTTTATAGCAGCACAGACAGAAACAGAGACTGTGGCCTGCAGAACTCACTGAAGAACAGACTGCTATCTCTGCTCTGAGACAGAGGGTTGGAAACGGTCTCTTCTGCTCTGACTGTTGGAAGAGACGCAGAAAGCCGCCAGAGAACAAAAGCCCCAAAAAACTGGTTTTCACTAAGCCCATCACCCGCAAGAGGGGGCAGGGCAACTCTGCCCAAACAGGATTGCATGAGTAACAGTGGAACAGGCCCCTCCCCTAGAAGACAGGCTAGGAAAACAAGAGGCCAGCAACCTTAAGGGCCCTAGAAAACAGGTGCATCTTGCTTGCATTGTGGTCAATAATTTGGACTCTATATATTCCCTCAACACCCCTCAACAGAATGACTAGGAGGAGGAACCCCCAAACTAAGAAAGACTCGGAGGCTATGATTTATGCCACAGAATTACAAATGAATTCAGATATGACCAAGATGTTGGAGATTGAATTCAGGCTAGCAATTGTAAAAATAATAGCTAGAATGGAGAAATCAATTAATGGCAACATAGAGTCTCTAAGGGCAGAAATGAAAGCTGAATTTTCAGAACTTAAAAATGCTATCAATGAGAACCAATCTAATCTAGATAATCTAACAGCTAGGGTAAGTAAGGCAGAAGAATGAATTAGTGACCTAGAAGACCAATTAATAGAAAAAAAGGGAAAAGAGGCCTGGGAAAAACAACTCAGAATCCATGAAAATAGAATCAGAGAAATAAGTGACACCATGAAACGTTCCAATGTCAGAATTATTGGAATCCCAGAGGTTGTGGAGAGAGAGGACTAGAAGACATATTTGAGTAAATCATAGCTGAGATTAGGGAATCTGGGGAATGAAACAAACATTTGTGTCCTAGAGGCAGAGAGGACCCCTCCCAAGATCAAGGAAAACAGGCCAATACCCCAGAATGTAATAATAAAACTCGCAAATCTTAGAACCAAGGAAACCATCTTAAGAGCAGTTAGGGGGAAGGGATTCCTTACATACAGAGGGAGGAATATCAGAATAACGTTAGAACTATCCACAGAGACCTGGCAAGCCAGAAAGGCCTGGCAAGACATATTCAGTGTACTAAACGAGAAGAACATGCAGCCAAGAATACTTTATCCGGCAAGGCTGTCATTTAGAATGGATGGAGAGATGCAGAGCCTCCAAGACCAGCAGAAACTGAAAGAATATGGGAGCACTAAGCCGGCCCTGCAAGAAATATTAAGGGGGGTTCTATAAAAGGAGAAAACCACAAGAGTGATAGAGAAAATTTACAGGGACAATCTATAAAAACAAGATCTTCACAGGCAACATGATTACAATTAATACATATCTTTCAATAATCACTCTCAATGTGAATGGCCTAAATGCTCCCATAAAACGGCACAGGGTTGCAGATTGGATAAAAAATAACAATGTGTCTACAAGAGACTCATTTTGAACCTAAAGATAGTTACATCTTCCATGCCAATGGACCTCAAAAGAAAGTTCGGGTAGCAATTCTTATATCAGACAAATTACATTTTACTCTAAAGACTGTAGTTAGAGACACAGAAGGACACTATATCATTCTTAAAGGGTGTATCCAACAAGAGATCTAACAATTGTAATTATCCATGCCCCCAATATAGGAGCAGCCATCTACATAAGCCAACTGTTAACCAAAATAAAGAGTCATATTGATAACAATACGTTAATTGTAGGAGACCTAAATTCTCCACTCTCAGCAATGGACAGATCATCTAAGCAGGAAATCACCAAAGAAACAAGAGCTTTGAACGACACACTGGACCAGATGGACCTCATAGATGTATACAGAACCTTCCACCCTAAAACAACAGAATACTCACTCTTCTCGAGCGCACATGGTACTTTCTCCAGAATAGACCACATACTGGGTCACACATCAGGTCTCAACCAATACAAAAAGATTGAGATTTTTCCCTGCATATTCTCAGACCATAATGCTTTAAAACTGGAACTCAATCACAAGAAAAAATTTGGAAGAAATTTAAACTCTTGGAAGCTAAAGACCACTCTGCTCAAGAATGTATGGGTCAAGCAGGATATCAAAGAAGAACTTAAAAAATTCATGGAAACCAATGAGAATGAAAACACATTGGTTCAAAACTTTGGGATACTGCAAAGGCGGTCCTACGGTGGAATTACATAGCCATCCAAACCTCACTCAAAAAATAGAAAAATCTCGAACTCACCGACTAACTTTACCCCTTAAAGAACTAGAGAAAGAGCAACAAACAGTGCCTACACCATTAGAAAGGAAATTAAACGCATTAGAAGGGAAATAAATAAGATTAGGAAATAATTAAATAATCAATGAATTAGAAACCAGATATATCCAGACTGAAAGTGAAGGGATGGAGATCCATCTTCCATG
>NW_027399441.1:0-7804 GCF_003265705.2 Callorhinus ursinus | reverse complement strand
CGGAGCCCACGGAGGATGAGGCCGAGGGTGAGAATGTTGGGGCTACGTGTTTGTGGTGTGTGGGGACAGATCAGTGCTGGCCTCACAGGGAGGAGCCCCCAGAGGCTGTTGTGTGGCCAGGAGCAACGACTGGGCACAAAGCACACAGCAGTGGACTGCAGTTGGGGAGACGTCTCCGTGAGGGTTCCTTCCCGGCTGTGGCTTCTCTGGGAGACCCTGGCCTGGGCTCTGTCTCTGCAAAGGCCCACAGAGAGCAGGCATGTGGGTGAGCTTTTCTCCTCTCACAGCTGCTCCACCACCTGAGGAGCTAGAGCCGGATCTGGAGGGAGGGCTTGTGCCTGCAGTGACTTCAGGAGGAGACCAGGAGCCGGCATGGGACCCGGCACCTGCCCACGGAGAGCCTGGCGCTGTCCAGGAAGAACTGGCACCTGCTCCTGCGACAGCCCCCGCCCCTGCCCCTTCTACAGTTCCTGCCACTCCACCTTCTCTCACCCCAGCCACTCCCCCTGCCTCGGACCCAGATCCTGACCTGGATCCTGCCCCTTCCCTTACCCCTGCCTCTGCCCTGCCCCAGCCCCTGCCCCTGCCTGTGCGCTTGTTCTGGACCCTGCCCCTGTTCCTGCTCCTGCCCCTGCCAGAGACACGTTCCCTGACCGAGATCCTACCCTTGCTCCTGTCCCTGTCCGTACTCCTGCCAGAGCCTCTGCCCCTTCCCCTGCCCCTGCCATTGGTCCCGTTCCTGCCCCTGACACAGATCCTGTCCCTCCTCCTGCCCTGGATCCTGCATCTGCCACTACTGCTGACCCTGTCCCTCCAATTCCCCTGCTCCTGGCCCTGCTTTTACCTCTGTCCCTGCCCCTGTCCCTGCCCTATCCTGAGCACTGCCTCTACTCCTTCTCCTACAGGGCTCCCACGGCCACATCCAAAGCCCACAGCCTTGCAGGGAGATCTCCTTGTACAATCACCCCTAGTTCCATCCCCGGAACCCGAGACCCCGCCCGATTGTTTCATCCCCTCCCCCTGTGTTCTTTCTCTCTGGTACATATTAACTGTTATTTTATCCTTCCATTTCCTATATACTGTTTATTATTTGTTTTAAATAAGATTAGTTCTTTTCAATTGAACACGTCATGATATTAAGTACATGCCCAAAGCTGTGCCATCACACCCAAGAATATTGCTGCAGAATATCTCATTAGCCAAAGGAGTCCCCGAACCTGAAGCACACCCTGCCCTTTTCTCCCCCAGCCTAGACTCTGGCAACCCCTAAGCTGCTTTCTCTCTCTGTTCCTTTACCTATTCTTGATGTTTCTGTAATTGGAATCACACAATGGGGGCCTTTGTGTCTGCCCCCCTATTTTCAAAGAGGACCCCATTTCTTCTGTGTTTGTCATAAAATTTCCATTATTTGACATTGAAATCCCTGATGGATTACACATCAGATGTAATCAAAGAGGCCACTTTAGGAATTATGGGCATAATCTCGGGGCCGATACACCTGGTCCTGCTGGGACACCACAGCCTGACCCCAGACAGGGCAGGGCTGGTTCCTCCTGAGACCCACACAGAAACCAGGGAAATGCAGAAAGCTGGAAGACACACCACAAAGGGCAAAAGCATTGCTCACAACCCAAGGCCAGAGAAAGGTTTCACCCGACTCTGGTCCAAACCACGCTCCCAGTCACTGGGTTCTAAAGGGATGGAGACCAAACACATGCAAGTCCAAGGCGGAAGGATGGGCAGGCATGGAATATGTTTCAGAGACGCGGGTGTTCCTGGGGAAGGACTCGGGCAAAGGAAACACTTTGGAGGCAGCGCTGGATACCCTCAGACTGGCAGGTGTCTGGTCTGGGGACCAGCAGCCCTGGGGAGAACATGAGGAAGTAGCGGTCCCCTGGTAGATCGGTGACAGGCACCCCTGTCTGGGAGAACAGTGAGCAGCACCCATCCCAGGGCAAAGTGTATCCATCCTCAGCCTTGGCCTCAGCCCTGGAAACTCTGGCTCTGTTTTGCACACATGTATTGTCAGGAGCGTTCATCACAGCGGTGGTGGAGAGAGCAGGGAATGGAAAAACACTAATGCCCGAGGAGATGGATGGGATACACGGTCCCAGTACTCATGATAGAATGCCCTGCAGCTACAGTCCTGGTGTCATCCGGGACACAGGATCTGGGAAACCCCACCTAAGACCCACCCCTCCTGACACCCTGTCACTGGGAACATTGAGAATTGTTTGAGGAGGAGGGGGAGAGGATCCAGGATGACATCGGGTCCAAGGAGAAGGAAAGTCAGCACTGGGAGGAGAGATGGACCTGCCGTGAGCCACCTTCTACAGCCCGGGCGGGCTGTGATGCCCTCGGACCTCACTCCAAATAAGGACTCCTGATTTATGGACCCAGCTTCTGTGGATTTACTCCCTCTCTCATTCATTCTCTCCCTCATTCTTTCCCTAAGGCCAACCCTACCTCCCCCTCCCTCCTTCCCTCCAAACCTCCCTCCATCCTCCCTCATTTGGTAGATGATCTGGGGTCCCTGCTGTGTACTGAGTCCTGGGGCTTCATCAGTGAGCACCCCCCAACCCACATGGTCATGTCCACTGTGGGAGGTGACGGGGGCAGTCCTTAGGGTTAGCAGTGGTGATGAGCACCAGGAATTGGCTCCTGAAAACAGAGGCCAGTTGCACAATGCAAAGAATGGAAGACCCATGTTTGCATTCCCTCTAGAGACATCTAGTCCTGAAAAGTAATGAAAAGTAAGTATATCCTAGACTTCATGCAGTGTGAGTTCTACTGGCAGGTACCTACTGATTCCTAGAACCAACAAAGAGTAAATCGTACAGTGTCGACTGGGGTGTTGTGACACAAATTTTCGGACCAAATGACAGCGTTTCAGCCAACATCTGCAGGGCCTCTAAGTTTTCCCAAGGGTCTCTGCGATTCACTGATCCATCCATCAACCTCCTTGGGAAGTTCTGTCCTGTCATCTTCCTTGTCTCCTGCCTCTTCTGGGACCATTCCATGACCTCCCCGCCAGGGCCACCCCCGGGACTCCCTGTTCTCCCTGGCCTGACACCCACATCCCATGCTGGGTCCTGTGAGCCCGGTGCTTTTTGCAAGGACTGTGTGCTCCTTCTGGGGTAAATAGCCATCTCCCTTGCAGTCGCCTGCCTCTTCCTGCGCTGGGCCTCCACTGAGCAGTCTGTGAGGCTGGACTGTGCCCATGTCACGGACATGGAAGCGAGAATCCAGAAGGTCCACACGACCTGCTCCCAGTCCCACTGTGTGGAGACTGGGTCAAGGATGGTCCGCGAACAGAGGAAGACTTGGGCCCAGGGAGACTGAGGGAGAATGTGGCACAGTGAGCCTGCAGGAGGACAGGGGGCACTGTGGGGACCTGGCGCTCAGGCCTGCTAGGAGAACACATCTCACCCACACCAGCTCTGTCCCCAGGGCTAGAGGATGTCATGGTAGCCACCCTCCGAGGCTGCAGGCTGACAGTGACTGAGAGGAGAGGAGGTACACCTGATGCAAGAGAGAACCCTCAGGCAGAGAGGAAGAAGCAGGTGCTCCCCCAGCAGCTAGAGGAACTCGGGGTAGCCACCCTCCCAGGCTGCAGGATGTCAATGGCTGGCAGGAGAGGAGACACCTGGTGCAGGAGAAAACCCTCAGGCAGAGAGGAGGGAGCAGGCTCTCCCCAGCAGCAGGTGCACTGGGGCAGGCTAAGGGGGCCTCCGTTGACAGAGGTGCCTGCAGCTGGGGTTTCCAGACAGACCCCCACATCAGGCTCAGCACAACCTTGTCTGGATGGCCTTTGTGCCCCAAATACAATGTCTGGCCCAGGACCCTCCTCAAGCCCCGACTCCCAATCCTTTGACCTCAGCTCAAGTGATAAGAAATGACCAATAATATAGGTGGGGTTGGGTGCACAGGGACATTTGCTTTTCTGGTCCATGCTGTAACATTGCTGGCATTTAAAGATCTCAGGGCTTTGATTCAAAATCGGTAGGATGCCGGGGACCCCAATCGGCTTTCTGGAATCCTGCTCCTGGTCCGTGCAGCCCTCCCATCCCACAAGTTCCACTCAGAATCCCTCCAGGTCACTGACCCACAGTCTTGGCTCCTCAGATGGCCTGGAGAATGCACCTTCAAAAAGCGATCCCGGTGGGGCAGCAGGACACCCTGCGGATTCCAGTAAAACTGCCTCCCAGAGACTGAGGGTACTGCTGGACAAGCTGTCTGAACACAACCATGTCAGTGTTCCAGGAAGATACCAGAGGCACAAGAGTAACTGAGGAGCATCTGATGGTCAGTTAGGGGCAGTCAGAGCTTCCAGACCCTTCTTCCCTAAAGCTCTTCAATCCTCAGCCTTTCTTCTGGTGATTCTGCTTGGTTTCTATTTGCCCCAACTGTTATCCATTGCCTTAGGCGGCAGAGACTCACGTGGGTCTTTAAATGTTTTGAACATTGAATGTCCTCCAGTAGCCACTTCACTGCTGGGAGAGTTGGAAGCAAGGAAGAAGTCCCAGACGACACCAAGGGTCTGAACTTGGTGTTTCACTCTCCTGAGTCGGGGACACCTCTCGGAGTTGCATGTGGTCAGCTGGGGGAGGGGGCAGGCACCTGACGTGGACAGATGGGGTATAGGTGAGGCGGGAGGCCGCCGGGGTATGTGCCTGGCATCCGGCCTGAACAGGTCTACAAAGTGGCAGACTGGCTGGGATAAACTTCAGGCTGAGGAGGAAGGTGAGGGGAGCAGAAGGGACTGAGGAGGTTCGGCTCAGACAGGAGAGGGCTGAGCCACACTTTTTGGGGGAAAGTGGGTCAGTTTCAGGTTCACAGGGATAGACCTTGAGGCCACTATGCCATGTGAAATAAGCCAGTCCCTACCGGACTGACACCGGAGGACCCCACTTGTGAGGAATGGAGAGCACTCCCATTCACAGAGGTGGAAGGAGCTGCTGGTTGCCAGGGCTGGGGAAGGGGAGTGGGGGTTAGGGTCTCGTGGGTAGAGTTTCAGTTTGGGATGATGAAAACATTGTGGTGATGGAGGGAGGTAGCCGGTGCAGAACAGGGAATATACTTATTGCCACTGAAACGCGCTTCATGGTATCAGCTGTATGTCCATTATACCAGAATACCAAAGAAGTGAGTCAGGATGTCGGGGCCATCGCGAGTCCCTAGAGGACCCAGGAGCAGGGAGCCTGTATCTTAGTTCTTGCTCTCATGCTCTGCCCCTTGTTGGGTGACTGAGCTCAGTTATGGCTTGCTAAGACACAGTGCAGGCAGCTGGTCCAGAGAAAGTGCACAAGTGCAAACCCACTGTTGGGCACTGAGGAATCCTAAAGGGACGCACATCCAGACAGAGCGAGTGCCCATATTTCAGAAACACCAGCACAGAAATAGCCATTTAAAACCAAGGCAGGAACCTTATATAGCCCAGAGGGCTCCACGCTCCTCAAGGCCGAGCTAGTTACCACAGCCAAGGCCTCTGGTGGTGAGGGCACTGGGGGTCTGGGAGGTGGCTCGGTGCACCCCTGACCCTGAAGCCCCATGGCTACGGTCAGGTGTAAGGATTGGGAGGGAAGACCCGGCCAGCACCCGTTCTGGCTCCATGGCTGCTACAGGGCTGCTCCCAGCCCCAACAGGTGATGTCTGTTTAGAACCACGGAGAAAACATTTTCCCTCAATTTTTCTTTTTAAGATGGTTGCTCAGCATTGACACAGAAAAATATCCGACATAAAACTGGAGCCGTTCACAGCTGCATAGGACCCGGAAGTGATCAAAATATAGTGACCACAAAGAGAGGAACTTGTGCCCCCAGGCAGGCCTCCTGTGCGCAGGCCTGGTTGGGACGCTGTCGTGCCCGTGCAAGCAGTGCTGGGCTCCAAAGTTTCCCTCAAGGGGACAGAAGTAGGAATCTGCTCTGACGGCTCCACTTAAGGCAGCACCCCCTGATGAAGACGGGGGTAGCCCCTCGTTACTTCCAGATGTCCTGGTGATTCTTGGGCACAGCCATAGATCTCAGCTTCTCCATGACAGGGGTCAACCTATAAGCTGCGAGTCTCAAAGGTCCTTCAGGGGACGGCCCAATACCGCAGGTAGCACATCTCCTCCAGGGACAGCCCCTCATGAGTTCTGGGTGCCCTATTGATTCTTGGGCACAGCCATGGATCTCAGCTTCTTCATGACCCGGGGAATGATAGGGGGGCCAACCCAGCAGCCATGGGTCCCACAGGTCCTCCGTGGGCAGCACATTGTTGGACCCGTGCCCCAGCAGGTACCTGTTCATGTGGCTCTTATCGGGCCACACGGCCTCAATCCCATTGGCCCAATTGATCACCATCGCCCGGTGACAGGCCGAGGTCAGTCGGGGAAACTCCATCACCAATTCCCCAAAAAAGGCCCCCATGTAGTAAAAGTTGCCCTGGTACCTGGGGATGGGGGTCTGGGACTGTGGCCAGCGCTCGTAGATAAACTCCTCATGGGCTGCCCAGTAGAAACTGAGGTGTGGGGTGCCAAAGAGAAGGGACAGGATCTCCATGTCCACGTGGTCCCAAAACTTCATTCCCACATCCACGTCCACGCACACAAGGTCATCCACGTCACAGAGGATGCGCTGCTCGCAGAATCAGCTGATCATAGCTATGTACAGCATGGGCACATCCTGCCAGAGCAGAACGCCGTGGACAACGACGACCACCACCCTCCGGCCCTCCCAGAGTGGCACACGGGGCACAGCAACCAGCTGGTCGGTGAAGACGTAGTAAGGGACCCTGTGTCCACCATGATGACCACCACCCTCTGGCCTACCTGGAGGGCACATGGGGCCCTGCAGCTGGCTGATTGGTGAAAACCTAGTAGGTGACCCCATGTCCCACCATGTAGTGCTTATCTGCTGTCTGCAAGAACAGCTCCAGGAAGACCATGCAACCACAGGGGCAGTGGATAGGGCAGGAAGAGGGTCACTGCCAGAGGCTGGCAGCAGGCCAGAAGAGTTAGGGGCCATGGACGTGTGCACCTTCTTCAAGCGGGCAGGCCCTGGGTTGCTTAAAGCAACAGCCACCTCCTGACCTTCTTGAGGGAATCTGCCAGCAGGACCTCCCTAATGTCTGTTCCCAGAGATGGTGGCCATCAGCAGCCTGACTTCCAAAGGGGAGTCTGAGGCTTCGGAGGCTGGAAACCCATGCAGCTCCACAGTCAGCATGCTGGAGCCAGTCACTCCCCCTGTGCTGAGCTCCTGGGCAAACTCTTGCAGGTGTCCTCCACTGCCCCCCCCCCCGCAGATCCCATCCCCACTTTCCAGGTTGGAAACACTTTTGGGTACAGCCCTCATTTCTATGTCTTACAGAGCGGCTAGAATCAGCAGGGCCGGATACCTGTCCCACTTTGCTTTGAGTGGGCTGTCGCTGGCCCCCAAAGACCTGTCTTCACTTCCTGTAGGGTCCTCCCTGGAAGGCTACTGGGCATCCTGCTGACAAGGTGCTCAGTAAGCCACTGGTATTCCTAGGAGGGGTCACCCTCAAACTCTGCCACATCAGGAATCAAGTCCATCCCGTGGACAGGGAAGGCAAAAGACGACACCAGGAAGAAGAGGGGGCTTGCTTAGGCCCCGGCTTGAATCCAAGTGTGTGAGCATCCAGGTCCAGGTCTACATAAGCCCGGCCCCAAAGGATTCAAAGTCTTATCTAACCACGTCCCATGGCTGGTCCCCTTTTAAGGATACCACCTGCTCCCCCCTGTGAGGAAAGCAGCTCCTGCATTATAGGCAAGTGTGGTGAGCCACTCTGGGACTGATGTTTTTGC
>NW_027399440.1:0-7805 GCF_003265705.2 Callorhinus ursinus | reverse complement strand
GGTTGCTGGAGTGGCCGGGGGTGGGAGGGATGGGGTGGCTGGGTGATAGACATTGGGGAAGATATGTGCTACGGTGAGCGCTGTGAGTTGTGTAAGACTGTTGAATCACAGATCTGTGCTTCTGAAACAAATAACGCAACATATTTTAAGAAAAAAGAAAAAGAAGAAGATAGCAGGAGAAAACGAATGAAGGGGAGTAAGTCAGAGGGGGAGACAAACCAGGAGAGTTGATGGACTCTGAAAAACAAACTGTGGGTTCTAGAGGGGAGGGGCTGGGGGGATGGGTTAGCCTGATGATAGGTATTGAGGAGGGCACATTCTGCATGGAGCACTGGGTGTTATGAACAAACAATGAATCATGGAACAGTACACCAAAACAAATTATGTAATATATGGTGATTAACATAACAATAAAAAAATAAAAAAAAAGTAAGTGATCTAGGAGTCAGGCTAATGTCAAGGAAGGGGAGAAAGACAACAATTCGCCCATGAAGAAATGTTGAGAATTTAATGATCTGTAATGAACCACTGTCAGTAGAATTGGGGTGCCTGAGGGAGAGGAGAGAGAGAAAGAGAGGTCCAGAAGGTATATTTGAGGAAGTCATAGCTGAGAACTTCCCTAATCTGTGGAAGGAAACAAGCATTCATGTCCAAGAGGCAGAGAGGACTCCTTCCCCCCTCAAAAATTCAATAAAAATAGATTAACACCCCATCTATAATAGTGAAGTTTGAAAATTTTAGAAAAATAAATGAGACTATTCTGAGAATAGCTTGAGGTAAGATGTTCCTTACATACAGAGGGAGGAAAATCAAACTAATATCAGGCCTATCCACAGAGACCTGGCAGGCCAGAAAGGGCTGGCAAGACATAATCAGGGTACTAAATAAAAACATCATGGAGCCAAGAATACTTTACCCAGCAAGGCTGTCATTCAGAATGGATGGCGAGATAAAGAGCTTCCAGTACAGGCAGAAACTGAACAAGTATGTGACCACCAAGCCGGCCCTGCAAGAAATATTTAGGGGAATAGTGCAAGCAAAGAGAGACCACAAGAGTAACATAGAACAGAAAGAAACAGACAATCTACAGAAACAGGGACTTTCCAAGCAATACAATGCAACTAAATTAATATCTTTCAATAGTTACCCTGGATGTAAATGGGATGAATGCTGCCATGAAAAGACACAGGGTTGCACATGGAATAAAAAAGGAAGACTCATCCATATGCTGTCTGCAACAGACCATTTTTAGTCCTAAAGACACCCCCAGATGGAAAGTGAGGTGGTAGAAAATGATTTCCCATGCTCTTAGACATCAAAAGAAACCTGGGCTGGCAATCCTTATATCAGACTAATTGGATTTTAACCCAAAGACTCTACTAAGCGATGTAGAGGGATATGATATCATACTTAAAGGGTCTATCCAACAAGAAGATCTTACAATTGTAAATATCTCTGCCCCCAACATGGGAGCTGCCAATTATATAAACCAATTAATAACCACAGTAAAGAAACATAGATAATAACGCATTAATAGTAGGAAACCTCAATACTCCTCTCACAGCAATGGACAGATCATCTAAGCAGATGATCAAAAAAGAAAGAAGAGCTTCGATTGTCAAACTGGACCAGATGGACTTCACAGATATATTCAGAACATTCCATCCTAAAACAGAATATGCCTTCCTCTCGACTGTACATGGAACTTTTTCCAGAATAGATCACATACTGGGTCACAAATCAGGTCTCAACCAGTACCAAAGCTTTGGGATTATTACCTACATATTTTCAGACCAGAATGCTTTGAAACTGGAACTTGATCACAAGAACAAATTTGGATGAAACTTAAACACTTGGAGGTAAAAGTGTATCCGGCTAAAGAATGAATAGGTCAAACAGGAAGGTAAAAATAACTTAAAAAGGGGTGTCTGGGTGGCTCAGTCATTAAGCGTCTGCCTTCGGCTCAGGTCACGATCCCAGGGTCCTGGGATTGAGCCCCATATCAAGCTCCTTGCCTGGTGGGAAGCCTGATTCTCCCTCTCCCACTCCCCCTGCTTCTGTTCCCTCTCTTGCTGTATCTCTCTCTGTCAGATAAAATATATATATATATTTCATATAACTTTAAAAAATCACTGAAACTAATGAGAATGAAAACGAATCAGTTCAAAACACCCGGGATACAGCAAAGATGGTCCTAAGAGGGAAGTACATTGTAATAAAAGCGTCTCTCAAAAAATTAGAAAAATCCCAAACAAAAGTTAACTTTACACCTAATGGAGATGGAGAAAGAACAGCAAATAAAGCCTAAGTCTAGCAGAAGAGAAATAATAAAGTTGAGAGCAGAAATCATTGAAATAGTAACCAGAAGTACAATAGAACACATCAATGAAACTAGGAGCTGGTTCTTTAAAAGAATGAGTAAGATCAATAAACTTCTGGCCAGACTTCTCCAAACGAAAAGAGAACGGACCCAAATAAATAAAATCATTAATGAAGAGGAGAGATCATGACCAATACCAAGGAAATGCAAGCAATTTCAAGAAAATATTATGAGCAACAATATACCAACAGATTAGGCAATCTGGAAGAAATGGATGCATTCCTGGACACTTATACACTACCAAGACTGAAACAGGAAGAGGTACAAAACCTGAACAGACTCATAACCAGCAAAGAAATTAAAGCAGTAATCAATAACCTTCCAAAAAACAAGAGTCCAGGCCAGATGGCTTCCCAGGGGAATTCTATCAAATATTTAAAGAACTAATACCTATTCTGAAACTGATTTAAAAAAAAAAACAGAATTGGAAGGGAAACTTCAAAACTCATTCTATGAGGCCAGCATTACCTTGATCCCAAAACCAGACAAATACGCCAATAAAAAGGAGAATGACAGACCAATAGCCCTGATGAACATGGAAGCCAAAATTCTCACCAAGATATTGGCCAATAGGATGCAACAGTACATTAAAAGGATTATCCACCATGACCGGGTGGGATTATTCCTGGGATGCAAGGGTGGTTCAACATTCGCAGATCAATATGATAGATCACATTAATAAAAAGACAAGAACCATATGGCCCTCTCAATTGATGGAGAAAAAGCATTTGTCAAAATACAGCTTCCTTTCCTGATTAAAACTCTTCAAAGTATAGGGATAGAGGGAACATTCCTCAACATCAAAAAAACCATCTATGGTTATTTGATAATGTGATATTTGCCCACAGCAAATATCATTCTCAATGGGGGAAAAATGAGAGTTTTCCCCTAAAGTCAGGAACACGGCAGAGACGTCCCCTCTCACCACTGCTGTTCAACATAGTACTAGAAGTCCTAGCCTCAGCAATCAGACAACAAAAAGAAATAAAAGGCATTCAAACTGGCAAAGAGAAACTCTCGCTCTTCATAGATGACATGATACTTTATGTGGAAAACCCAAACATCCCCACCCCAAAATTACTAGAACTCATACAGCGAGTCAGCAACATGGCAGGATACAAAAATCAATGCACAGGAATGATTTGCATTTCTATACACTAACAAGGAGACAGAAGAAAGAGAATTTAAGGAATAAATCCCATTTACAAGAGCACCAAAAACATAAAATACCTAGGAATAAACCTAACCAAGAGGTAAAGGCCTATACTCTAGAAACTACAGAAAACTTATGAAAGAAATTGAGGAAGACAAAAAGAGATGGAAAAACATTCCATGCTCGTGGATTGATGAATAAACATTGTGAGAATGTCTATGCTACCCCGAGCAATCTACACATTTCATGCAATCATTATCAAAATACCATTAGCATTTTTCACAGAGCTGGAACAAACAAACCTAAAATTTGTATGGAATCAGAGAAGACCCCAAATACCCAGAGGAATGTTGAAAAACAAAACCAAAGCTGATGGCATCACAATGTCTGCCTTCAAGCTCTATTACAAAGCTGTGATCAAGACAGTATAGTATTGGCACAAAAACAGACAGACAAAACAACTCTATGGTCAAGTAATCTTTGACAAAGCAGTAAAGAATATGCAGTGGAAAAAGACAGTCTCTTCGCTAAATGGTGTTGGGAAAATTGGACAGCAACATTTAGAGGAATGAAACAGGACCATTCTCTTACATCATACACAAAGATAAACTCAAAATGGATGAAAGATCTCAATGTGAGACCGGAATCCATTGAAATCCTGGAGGAGACACACAGCAACTTCTTTCAAGACAGGTCTCCAAAGGCAAGGGAAACAAAAGCAAAAGTGAACTATTGTCTGTGTCAAAATAAAAACCTTTTGCACAACAAAGGAAACAGTGAACAAAACAAAGAGGCAATCCACGGAATGGGAGAAGATATTTGCAAATGACACTACAGACAAAAGACTGATATCAAAGGTCTATAAAGAACTTCTCAAACTCAACACCCAAAAAACAAAGATTCCAGTCAAGAAATGGGCAGAAGACATGAACAGACATTTATCCAAAGAAGACATCCAAATGGCCAACAGACACATGAATAAATGCTCCACATCACTTGACATCAGGGATATACACATCAAAACCACAATGAGATACCACCTCACACCAGTCAGAATGGCTAAAATTAACAAGTCAGGAAGCCACAGATATTGGAGAGGATCTGGAGAGAGGGGAACCCTCGTACACTGTTGGTGGGAATTCGTGGTGCTGTAGCTATCAGGTTTGGTCAGCAAACCCTGAGATGGCAAATGAGAGGCTTACTCCAACTCCTTAGGAGAAAGGAGAGGCCTGGGGGCCAGACGCTCTAGTGGAGAAAGGCCTGGAGCCAAGCTCTCTCTCTGCTTTTACTGTGAGTTTAATTAAAACACCATGGGTAAGGCAAGGATTTCTGAAGTACGTGACCACTACAGGTGCCTGCATTTAAGCATTTACTCCCCGATAAGACCCTTGAGCCGCATTAAGAATGTGGCCTTTTTCAGCCAAGTCACTTCAGAGATGGCCCATGGTTCTTGGAAATCCTCCTTTGTTTTTAAATTAGTCTCATCCAGGGAGGCATATTCAAGTCAGGTTTTATCTATCCAGGAACTGTGAATCCCAACATTCATGCACTCTGGAAAACAGTATGGAGATTCCTCAAAAGGGTAAAAATAGAATTAGCCCAATGACCAAGAAATTGCACTACTAGGTATTTACTCCAAAGATACAAATGTAATGATCTAAAGAGGCACATGCACCCCGATATTTATAGCAGCAATGTCCACAATAGCCAAACTATGGAAAGAGCCCAGGTGTGCATGGACAGATGAAAGGATAAAGAAGATGTGGTATATATGTACAGTGGAATTTGACTCAGCCATCAAAAAAATGAAATCTTACCGTGCACAATGACATGGGTGGAACTGGAGGGTATTATGTTAAGCAAAATAAGTCAGTCAGAGAAAGACAATCATCATATGATTTCACTCATATGTGTAATTTAAGAAACAAAAGAGAGGATCTTATGGGAAGGAAGGGATAAATCAAAGAAGATGAAATCATAGAGGCAGACACACCATAAGAGACTCTTAACTACAGGAACTAAACTGAGGGTTGCTGGAGGGGGGGCATGGGGTAACTGGGTGATGGACATTAAGGAGGGCATGAACACTGGTATGTAATGATGCATAACAGGAATCTACCTCTAAAACTAATACACTATGTGTTAATTGATTGAATATAAATAAAATCAAGTTAAATGGAAAAGACACAGGCCTTACAACAAGGGTTCACTCCCATACCCTGGCCTCTCTGTACACTTACCCTCTT
This sequence comes from Callorhinus ursinus, assembly GCF_003265705.2. NCBI lineage: Eukaryota > Metazoa > Chordata > Mammalia > Carnivora > Otariidae > Callorhinus > Callorhinus ursinus. The sequence continues at coordinate 2,026 of NW_027399440.1, read as the reverse complement.
CTGGGTCCCTGACTTCCCACACTGTGTGGCTCTCCCATGCACAGTATTCTCTCATTTAGCATTTTGGAGAATCCTGATCTCTTTCTGCTCGCAGAGCTCAGCCCAGAGCAGAACAACTCAGATAGCCTTTTGGGCAGAGGGCTCCCTCCCCCAAGAATATGATGCCAGTCAGTCCCCAAGCAGCCTGTCTGCCTCATGGGGTCCCTGCTTCTCCAGCCTTCAAGGCTCCTGCGGATCTTTTGTGGGTGGATTCATCAGCCTGCAGACCACCTCTCAGTGCTAGAAGGCAGTGCGGTTGCCTCCAGACCAAGCTTCAAGGGGCATATGAGCATCGGTGCCAATTAAGGTTTTGAATGTCTGAATGCAGGCACCACCAAATAGCCTACTACAGTAACCCAGCATTTTACCACAGCTGCCCTGCTTCAGGTCCCTAGCTCCTTGGACCTGTGGGGCCTGCACATGCCCTCTCCATACCTTGTCAGCCACCTTGGGCTCCAGGAGACACACCATTCTCATGGAGTACGAGGTGGATTTCAGAGCAACTGAACATCTTCAGGGTGGAGGGAGCTCAGAGCAGGACAATCTTTCTGAGGGGCAGATGGAAACTAGTGAACAATCTTTTCCATTTGGACTGGCTGCCTGATGGTGTCCCAGGCCTCTCCACCAAAGGAGGCTCCCAGGTGGCTTTCTAGAGGGAACTCCAACTATCCCTCTCTCCCTTCGCTGAAAAAGCAACCCAGATACTTCCAGCTCTGCCTTCAGGGAAAATATGTGCAAATGCGTGGGATAAGGTTTGGATTGTACAGATGCCAAGGAAGTCTGGGATCCAGGTTCCAGGCCTGGGCTCTGCATTTGATTGCCCCTTTAATGCCCAGGCCATCCATGGCCTGGGGTGGCCCAGAATACGCAGCTGGCTATTAGTGGAGCTCCAGCTGCACACGAGCCAAGGGTCGCTGCCTTGCCACATTCCCTGCAGGGCTTCTGGTGGGCTGTTGCAGTCAGATCAGTCGCCCAGGAGCCTGCTCTGGAACCTGGGCTCTAAATTATGGTTTCTCATTTCAATTACAGGCCACGTTTTGTGATTGGGCTGCCCGTGAGGGTGCCATGTGCCTTCCTTCCTCCACCATCTGTGTAGGTATGGGCAGTGGGCCCGCTGACGACCTGGTCAGCCCATGCACACTCAGTTGGCCACCTTAGTTACCCTACGATTTTCCACCAGTTCTCTTGTTACCCATTGGGCTTGTGACGGTCACCTACACATGTACCACCCAAGAGGGGGAGAGTGCTTCCTCCCCAAAATTCTGTCAAACAAGGCAGCTTCAGACTGGCCCCCAAAAGTCCCTTTGTCAACACGGTGCCTGAAGGGCCCCTCAGCTTTTCACACAGCAAAGGCTTACAGAGATGTGTGTTTGGGTCACCCTGGCTCCATTAGTCCCCTCCAAGACCTGGATTCTACTTATAGCCCTCTGTTTTATTTGCAGACAATCTTTTGAGGCTTCACTACCTATTCATGCACGAGTAACCGCTCTTTCTCCCACCCGTTTCAGTCAGTTTCCTCCTGCCCTGTTAGCCTCAGACCAGTCCCCCAAACATTTGCACCCCCAGGGTGAAGAGTGCTGCCTCCCTCAAATTCTTTCAAAGGTGGCAGCTTAATACTGGGTAAAGGCAGTCCTTTTTTGAACTGGGTGCCTGAAGGATCTTAGGACTTCTCAAAGATCCAGGGGAGGTGGATATCTGGTTGTCTCAGCACCATTTGTGGAAGAGATTATTCTTTCACCTATTGAATATATTCAGGTGTTTAATCCATTTACTTTTTTTAAAATTTTTTATTGTTATGTTAATCACCATATATTACAACACTTGTTTTGGTGTAGTGTTCCATGATTCATTGTTTGTTCATAACACCCAGTGCTCCATGCAGAATGTGCACTCTTTAATACCTATCACCAGGCTAACCCATTCCCCTACCCTCCCCCCCTCCAGAAACCTCAGTTTGTTTTTCAGAGTCCATCATCTCTCCTGGTTC
>NW_027399439.1:0-7812 GCF_003265705.2 Callorhinus ursinus | reverse complement strand
TTTGTCTCCCAAATACAAAGTCTGGCCCAGGACCCTCCTCATGTCCCGACTCCCAATCCTTTGACCTCAGCTCAAGTGACAAGAAATGGCCAATAGTTTAGGTGCTGTTGGGTGCACAGGGACATTTGCTTTGCTTTTCTGGCCCATGCTGTAACATTGTTGGCATTTTAAAGATCTCAGGGCTTTGATTCAAAAACATTAGGATGCCGCGGACCCCAGTTGGCTTTCTGGAAACCTGCCTCTGGGCCTTGTAGCCCTCCCATCCCACCAGTTCTGCTCAGAATCCCTCCAGGTCACATACCCACAGTCTTGGCTCCTCAGATGGCCCGGACGATGCACCTTCAAAACGCGATCCCGGGGGGGCAGCAGGACACACTGCAGATTCCAGCAAATCTGCCGCCCAGAAACTGAGGGTACTGCAGGACGAGCTGTCTGAAAACAGCCATGTCAGCTTTCCAAGAAGATACCAGAAGCCCAGGAGTAACTGAGGAGCATCTGAAGGTCAGGTAGGGGCCGTCAGAGCTTCCAGAACCTTCTTCCCTAAAGCTCCTCATTCCTCAGCTTTTCTTCCAGTGATTCTGCTTGGTTTCTATTTGCCCCAACTGCTATCCATTGCCTTAGGCAGCAGAGACTCACGTATGCTTTTAAATCTTTTGGACATTGAATGTCCTCCAGTAGCCACTTCACTACTGGGAAAGTTGGTAGCAAGCAAGAAGTCCCAGAGGACTCCAAGGGTCTGGACTTGGTGTTTCCCTCTCCTGAGATGGGGACACCTGTGGGAGGTGTAGGTGGTCAGCTGGGGGAGGGGGTCAGGCACCTGATGTGGACAGATGGGGTATAGTTGAGGCCCGAGGCCCCCGGGGTATGTACCTGGCATCCGGACTGAACAGGTCTTCAAAGCTGCAGACTGGCTGGGATCATCTTCAGGCTGAGGAGGAAGGTGAGGGGAGCAGAGGGGACTGAGGAGGTTCGGCTCAGCCAGGAGAGGGCTGAGCCACACTTTTTGGGGGAAAGTGGGTCAGGTTCAGGCTCACAGGGACAGACCTTGAGGCCATTATGCCATGTGAAATAAGCCAGTCCCTAAAGGACCGACACCGGAGGACCCCACTTGTGAGGGATGGAGAGCACTACCATTCAAAGAGGTGGAAGGAGCTGCTGGGTGCCGGGGCTGGGGAAGGGGAATGGGGGGTTAGGGTCCGTGGGTACAGGTTCAGTTTGGGATGATGAAAATATTGTGGCGATGGATGGAGGTAGCCGGTGCAGTATAGGGAATATACTTATTGCCACTGAAACGTGCTTCATGGTATCAGCTGTATGTCTATTATACCACAATACAAAAGAAGTGAGTCAGGACGTCAGGGCCATCGTGCTTCCCTGGAGGGCCCAGGAGCAGGGTGCCTGTATCTTAGTTCTCACTCTCATGCTCTGCCCCTTGTTGGGTGACTGAGCTCAGTACATGCTTCCTAAGACACAGTGCAGGCAGATGATCCAGAGAAAGTGCACAAGTTCAAACCCACTGGTGGGCACTGAGGAATCCCAAGGGGACAGAGCGAGTGCCCACATTTCACAAACATCAGCACAGAAATAGCCATTTGAAAGTCAGGGTTCGCTGGGATGGACATGCAGATTTCTCCTGCTTTGACTCCTTTCCAGGGTTCCAAATGGTGTGGTTTCCTTCTGGATGGCATGCTGATTCTTCCAGTATTGCTCAAATGTCACCTCTATGGGACTTTTGAGTCAGGCCGCTGGGTAAAGAATCCTCAGAAGCCAGCTTGGGCTTTGGGTTAGGGCTTTGTATCCTGGAAGCCCCTATCTGCCAACACTGTTGGGAGCTTCCGGGGGGCTTAGTTGAGGTCATGGGTCAGGGTGTGTGTCCAGCTCAGGCTTGTTGCCAAGGGGCCACTGAAATTAGGAGTTCGTTGGGATGGCCATGCAGACTTCTCTTCTTTTCAGTCCTTTCCAGACTTCCTAATGGCAGGGTTTCCTACTAGGTGGCAGCCTGAGTTTTCTGGCATTGCTTTGTGACCCCAATCCATGGGGATTTGGAACCAGGCTTCTGGGGAGAGACACATCAGACCCTATTCCAGGGTTATGGTTAGGGCCTATGGACATGCGGGTCTGATTAGCCGGTGCTGTGGTGATCTTTCTGTGGGGTTGAATTGAGGTCGTGGGTCAGGGTGATTGTCAGGCTCAGTGTTTGTGGGTAGGGAACTAATGAAAGTTGGGATTCGTTGGGATGGGCATGCAGATTTCTTCTACTCTGAGTCATTTCTGGGGTTTCAAATGCCACCACTTCCTACTGAAGGGCATGCTGAGACCTCTGGTATTGCTCCGTTGTACCGAATCCCTGGGGCTTTGGAGCCAGGCCTCTAGGGACAAACCCCTCAGAAGAAAACCTAGGGTTAGGGTTAGGGCCCAGGTGCCAGCAGGCCAGATCTGCCTGCGCTGGGCAGAGCTTTGTGGGGGTCTGAGTTTAGAGAGTTGATCACTGTGGGTGTCAGGCTCAGAGTTTGTGGCCAGGGGGCCACCGAATATGAGGGTTCGATGGGATGGGCATGAACATTTCTCAGCTCTGAATCCTTTATGGAGTTCCAAAAGGCACGGTTTCATTTTGATGGTTAGCTGAATCCTCTGGTATTGCTCAGGTGACCCCAATACCTAGGGTTTTGTAGCCAGACATCTGGGGAGAAACCCATCAGAACCCAATCTACGGTTAGGGTTAGGGCCTAGGGGCATGGTTCTCTTGATATGCCAGCAATGTGGCAAGTTTCCCCGTGGGCTGGGTTGAGAGCCTGGGACACGGTGAGGGTCAGGCTTAGGGTTTGTGGGAAGGGTGCCTCTGAATGTGGGAGTTCATTGGGATGGGCATGCAGATTTCTCCTGCTCTGAGCACTTTCCGGATTTCAAAAAGTGTGGTTTCCTTCTGAATGGCAAGCTGAGTCCTCAGCTAATGCTCAGGAGTCCCCAAAACCTGTTTCGTGGGAGCCCCGCTTTTGGGGAAGATGCCTCAGAAGCCAACCTAGAGTTAGGGTTAGTGCTTAGGGGCATGACAGGCCTGAACTGCCAATGCTGTGGCGACCTTTCTGGTTTCTGAGTTGAGGGAGTGCATCAGGGTGATGTCAGGCTCAGGGTGTGTGTCCCCAATCCTGGGTTTTGGAGCCGGGACTCTGAGAACAGAACTCTCAGAAGCCAACGTAGCGTTAGAGCCATGGGGAATGGCAGGCCCCATTTGTTGGCACTGTGGCAAGATTACCTTGGGGCTGAGCTGAGGGTGTGGGTCAAGTTGAGTGTTAGGCTCAGGGTTTGCCCCCAGGGGGCCGATGAAAGTGGGGGTTAGTGGGATTTTCATACAGAGTTCTCCTGCTCAGTATGCATTCCAAGTTCCAAATGGTGCGGTTTCCTTCTGGGTGGCAGACTAAGCCCTATGGTATTGCTCAGCTGTCCCCAATCCCTGGGGCTTTGGAAACAGAACTCTGAGGATAGACCCCTCAGAAGCCACCTAGGTTTAGAGTTAGGTCCTAGGAGCATGTCCAGCCCGTTATGCCGGCACCATGGTGAGCTTTCCGGGGATCTGAGTTAAGGACATGGGTGGTCAGGGAGAGTATCAGGCACAGGGTTTACAGCCAGGAGACCACTTAAAGTGGGGTTTTGCTTGGAAAGGCATGCGGATTTCTCCTGCTCTGAAACCTTTTTGAAGTTCTAAATGGTGTGGTTTCCATCTGGGTGGCAGGCTGAGTCTTGTGGTACTGCTGATGTGTCCACAATCCCCGGGACTTTGGAGCCAGGCATCCGGGGATAGACCCCTCAGAACCTAACCTACGGTTAGAGTTAGGAACTAGGAGCATGGCAGGCCTGAACTACTGGTGCTGTGGCGATCTTCCTGGGGACCAGAGTTGAGGGCATGGTTCCGGGCGAATGTCAGGCTCAGGGTTTGCAGCCAGGGTGTCGCTTACTGTGGGGGTTTCCTGGGATGGGCATGCAGAGTTTCCCTGCTCTGATGCTTTCTGGAGCTCCAAATGGCATGGTTTACTTCTGGGTGGCAGGCTGAGTACTCTGGTATTACTCAGGTGCCACAACCCCTGGGGATTTGTTGCCAGGCCTATGGAGACAGAGCCCTTAGAAGCCAACCTAGGGTTGGCGTTAGGGCCTAGGGGCATGGCAGGCCCAATCTATTGGCACTGTGGCGAGCTTCCTAGGTATCCTAGTTGAGGGCATGGGTCCAGGTGAGTGTCAGGCTCGTTGTTTGTGGCCAGGAAGCCACTGAAAGTGGGGGTTCACTAGGAAATGCATGCAGATTTCTCCTGCTCTGAAACCTTTCCAGTATTCCAAAAGGTGCGGTTTGCTTCTGGGTGGAAAGCTAATACTCTGGTACTGCTCTGATGTCCTCAATCCCTGGGCCTTTGGAGCCAGGACTCTGGGGACAGACCGCTCAGAGTCCATCCTAGGGTTAGTTTTAGGGCCCTGGAGCACGGCAGGCCCAATCTGCTGGCACTGTGGCGAGCTTCCTGGGGGTTAAGTTGAGGGTGTGGGTCAGGGTGTGTTCAGGCTCAGGGTTTGGATACAGCGGTGGTTAAAGGTGGGTTTTCACTGAGATGGGCATGGAGACTTCTCCTGCTTGGAATGCTTCCCGGAGTTCCAAATGGCAAGTTTTCCTTCTAGTTGCAGGCTGAGTCCTCTGTTTTTGCTCAGGTGTCTCTAGTCCCTGGAGCTTTGGGACAGGCCTCTTGGGACAGACACCTCAGAAGCCCACCTAGGGTCAGATTTAGGGCATAGGGGCATGGCAGGACCGATCCGCCAGCTTATGGCGCGCTTCTGTTACAGAACCTGGACTGGATCGCCTGATGGAAGAACCTGGTGGTACCTGGAGATCTTGGAGGATAGGAGGTTTATCTACTGCTGGTGGGCTTAGAGGAGAGTGATCTCCAATGGTCTGAGCCCCAAGCACAAACAAAGGGGGCAATTTATCCACTTCGACTTCTTCATACTTGGAACTTTTGGCGTGTGAGGCGGGGCAGGGAGAAGAACCCGGAGGAGCTGTGGGGCAAGGACTGGGAATGTCTCACTGGCTCAGTCGGCCATCTTAGGACACAGATTTTCCTTATCATTCCATCCTTGATGCTCCCTAAAACACCTAGTTTAGAGGGCATCACCATCATCTTTTTTTTTTAATTTTTTTATTGTTATGTTAATCACCATATATTACATCATTAGTTTTTGGTGCAGTGTTCCATGAGTCATTGTTTGTTCACAACACCCAGCGCTCCATGCAGAACGTGCCCTCCTAAATACCCATCACCAGGATAACCCATCCCCCTCCCCCCTCCCCTCTAGAACCCTCAGTTTGTTTTTCAGAGTCCATCATCTCTCATGGTTCGTCTCCCCCTCTGACATACTCCCCTTTTCTTCCTCTCCTGTTATCTTCTTCTTTCTCTTTTATCTTAAAATATGTTGCGTTATTTGTTTCAGAAGTACAGATCTGTGATTCAACAGTCTTGCACAATTCACAGCGCTCACCGTAGCACATACCCTCCCCAATGTTTATCACCCAGCCACCCCCCCCCTCCCACCCCCAACCACTCCAGTAACACTCAGTTTGTTTCCTGAGATTAAGAATTCCTCATATCAGTGAGGTCATGTGATACATGTCTTTCTCTGATTGACTTATTTCACTCAGCATAACACCCTCCAGTTCCATCCACGTCGTTGCAAATGGCAAGATCTCATTCCTTTTGATAGCTGCATAGTATTCCATTGTGTATATATACCACTTCTTCTTTATCCATTCATCTGTCGATGGGCATCTTGGCTCTTTCTACAGTTTGGCTATTGTGGACATTGCTGCTATAAACATTGGGGTGCACGTACCCCTTCGGGTCCCTACATTTGTATCTTTGGGGTAAATACCCAGTAGTGCAATTGCTGGATCAAACGGTAGCTCTAATTTCAACTGTTTGAGGAACCTCCATACTGTTTTCCAGAGTGGTTGCACCAGCTTGCATTCCCACCAACAGTGTAGAAGGATTCCCCTTTCTCCACATCCCCGCCAACATCTGTTGTTCCCTGACTTGTTAATTTTAGCCATTCTGACGGGTGTGAGATGGTATCTCATTGAGGTTTTGATTTGGATTTCCCTGATGTCGAGCGATGTTGAGCACTTTTTCATGTGGCTGTTGGCCATTTGGATGTCTTCTTTGGAGAAATGTCTGTTCATGCCTTCTGCCCATTTCTTGATTGGATTATTTGTTCTTTGGGTGTTGAGTTTGATAAGTTCTTTATAGATTTTGGATACTAGCCCTTTGTCTGATATGTTATTTGCAAATATTTTCTCCCATTCTGTCGGTTGTATTTTGGTTTTGTGGACTGTTTCTTTTGCTGTGCAAAAGATTTTATCTTGATGAAATCCCAATAGTTCATTTTTGCCCGGGCTTCCCGTGCCTTTGGCGATGTTTCTAGGAGAAGTTGCTGCGGCTAAGGTCGAAAAGGTTGCTACCTGTGTTCTCCTTTAGGATTTGGATGGACTCCTGTCTCACGTTTAGGTCTTTCGACCATTTGGAGTCTATTTTTGTGTGTGGTGTAAGGAAATGGTCCAGTTTCAGTCTTCTGCATGTGGCTGTCCAATTTTCCCAACACCATTTGTTGAAGAGACTGTCTTTTTGCCATTGGACATTCTTTCCTGCTTTGTCAAAATAAGTTGACAATAGAGTTGAGGGTCCATTTCTGGGCTCTCGATTCTGTTCCATTGATCTATGTGTCTGTTTTTGTGCCAGTACCAAACTGTCTTGATGATGACAGCTTTTTAATAGAGCTGGAAGTCCGGAATTGTGATGCCGCCAGCTTTGCTTTTCTTTTTCAGTATTCCTCTGGCTATTCTGGGTCTCTTCTGGTTCCATACAAATTTTAAGATTATTTGTTCCATTTCTTTGAAAAAAGTGGATGGTATTTTGATGGGGATTGCATTGAATGTGTAGATTGCTCTAGGTAGCATTGACATCTTCACAATGTTGATTCTCCCAATCCATGAGCATGGAACGTTTTTCCATTTCTTTGTGTCTTCTTCAGTTACTTTCATGAGTATTTTATAGTTTTCTGAGTACAGTTCCTTTGCCTCTTTGGTTAGATTTATTCCTAGTTATCTAATGGTTTTGGGTGCAATTGTAAATGGGATAGACTCCTTGATTTGTCTCTCTTCTGTCTTGTTGTTGGCGTATAGGAATGCCACTGATTTCTGTGCATTGATTTTATATCCTGCTACTTTACTGAATTCCTGTATGAGTTCTAGCAGTTTTGGGGTGGAGTCTTTTGGGTTTTCCACATACAGTATCATATCATCTGCAAAGAGTGAGAGTTTGACTTCCTCTTTGCCGATTTGGATGCCTTTGATTTCTTTTTGTTGTCTGAATGCTGTGGCTAGGACTTCTAATACTATGTTGAATAGCAGTGGTGAGAGTGGACATCCCTGCCGCGTTCCTGACCTTAGGGGAAAAGCTCTCAGTCTTTCCCCATTGAGAATGATATTCGCTGTAGGTTTTTCATAGATGGCTTTTATGATATTGAGGTATGTACCCTCTATCCCTATACTCTGAAGAGTTTTGATCAAGAAAGGATGTTGTACTTTGTCAAATGCTTTTTCTGCATCTATTGAGAGGATCATATGTTTCTTGCTCTTTCTTTTGTTAATGTATTGTATCACGTTGATTGATTTGCGGATGTTGAACCAGCCTTGCAGCCCAGGAATAAATCCCACTTGGTCATGGTGAATAATCCATTTAATGTACTGATGGATCCTATTGGCTAGTATTTTGGTGAGAATTT
>NW_027399438.1:0-7815 GCF_003265705.2 Callorhinus ursinus | reverse complement strand
CTCACTGAAGGGGGGGCGGGGGGTGAATTTTCAGCTCGGGGCTAGAGAGCAGGGCGCAGCCATATTGATCCTGGGCATCAGAGCTGGAAGCCTTGGGGGGGGCGAAGCAGCGCCACCCGGTGGAGCCGAGAGCTGCTTACACTGCGCCCGGCCTCTGCCAGGGAGGAGCAATTCCACCAGGGCAAAGCCCCCTGACAATCCGCGAAATACGCCCCTCCCCCAGAAGACCGGCAGGGACAACTGGTCATAGGGGCTGCAAAGCTTCAGTTCTCGGGGAGGCCAGTATATAGCATCATGGGTTTTTTTTATTCTCTAGTCCTTCAGTATTATTTTTTGTTATTATTTTATTTTTTATTTCTTTTTTATTCTTTTTAAAGTTCATATTTACATCATATATTTTTTGAATTTTTGTTTCCTTCCATTGAATTTTATTTTATTTTCGTATATATATGTTTGTCTTTCTTATTCTGGGATCTAGTTTCTTTTAATAAGCAGACCAAAACACACCAAGGATTTAGTTTTCTGTTTTGTTTTGTTTTTTGTTTATTTCTTGTTTGTTTTTGTTTTTGTTTTTTTCTGGTTTGTTTTTTTTTTCTGTTGTCGTTGTTATTGTTGTTTTTTCTCTCATTCTTCTATTCTTTTTGGACAAAACGATGAGATGGAGAAATTCACCCCAAAAGAAGGAACAGGAGGCAGTACTCACTGCCAGGTAGTTAATCAATACGGATATAAGGAAGATGTTTGAACTAGAATTGAAAACGATTATAAAGATACTAGGTGGGCTTCAAAAAAGCATAGAAGACACTGAGAATCCCTTATTGTGGAAATAAAAGAACTAAAATCTAATCAGGTATTAAAAATGCTATTACTGAGAAGCAGTCCCAAATGGAAGCAATAAAAACGAGACTGAACAGGACAGAAGAGTGAGTCACTGACACAGAAGACAAAATGTTGGAAAATAAGGAAGCTGAAAAGAAGAGACAAAAGAAACAATTATATCATGAAGGGAGACTTATAAAACACAGAGATTCCATAAAGTGAAATAATATCCATAATATAAGAGTCCCAGAAGATGAGGAGGGGAAGAAAGGAGCAGAAGATGTATTTGAACCAATTATAACTGAGACCTTCCCTAATCTGGAGAAGGAAACAGGCTTTCAAGTCCAGAAGACACAGAGAACCCGCTCCAAATCAATAAAAATAGGTCAACACCTAGACATATAATAGTGAAGCTTGCAAATTTCAAAGATAAAGAGAAAATCCTAAGAGAACCTCAGGACAAGAGGTCCTTAACCTACAAGGTTAGACATGTAAGGCTGGCAGCAGACCTGTCCACAGAGACCTGGGAAGCCAGAAAGGACTGCATGATAGACTCATGGTGCTAAATGAGGAAAATATGCAGCCAAGAATACTTTATCCAGCAAGGCTGTCACTCAGAACAGAAGGAGAGATACAGAGTGTCCAGGAGGGCGCCTGGGTGGCTCAGTTGGTTAAGCGACTGCCTTCGGCTCGGGTCATGATCCTGGAGTCCCGGGATCGAGTCCCACATCGGGCTCCCTGCTCAGCAGGGAGTCTGCTTCTCCCTCTGACTCTCCTCCCTCTCATGCTCTCTGTCTCTCATTCTCTCTCTCTCAAATAAATAAATAAAATCTTTTTTAAAAATTAAAAAAAAAGAGTGTCCAGGAAAAACAAAAACTAGAGGAATTTGTGAACACTAAACACGCCATGCAAGAAATATTAAAGGGGATCCTTGGAGTGGAGAGAGAGCCCAAAAGCAACAAAGACCACAGAGGAACAATCTACAGGAACAGCGACTTTACAGGTAATACAGTGGCACTAAATTCATATCTTTCACTAATTACTCTGAATGTAAATGGTCTAAATGCTATAATCAAAAGACATAAGGTATCAGATTGGATAACAAAAGAAGACCCATCCATATGTTTCTTAAAAGAGACTCATTTTCGACCCAAAGACCCCTCCAGATTGAAAGTGAGGGGGTAGAAAACCATTTATCATGGCAATGGACATCAAAAGAAAGCTGGAATGGCCATCCTTATAGCAGACAAACCAGATTTGAAACCAAAAACTAATGAGAGATGAAGAAGGACACTATATGAAAGTGTCTATCCAACAAGAAGATCTAACAATTGTAAATATTTATGCCCCTAACTTGGGAGCAGCCAAATATATAAACCAATTAGTGTCACAATTAAAAAACTCATTGATAATAATGCAATAATACTAGGGGACTTTAACACCCCACTCACAGCAATGGACAGATCATCTAGGCAGAAAATCAACAAGGAAACAAGGGCTTTGGATAACACACTGCACTTCACAGATATATTCTGTGAATAATATATATATTCCAGTTATATATATTCCAGATACATATCTCCAGACAAAACCCCACTAAAAAGGAGAATTACAGACCAATATGCCTGATGAACATGGATGCAAAAATTCTCACCAAGATGCTAGCTAATAGGATCCAATTGTACATTTAAAGGATTATTCACCACAACCAAGTGGGATTTGTTCAGGGAGGTTCAACATGCACAAATCAATCAGTGTGATATACTACATAAATAAAAGAAAGGACAAGAACCATAGGATCCTCTCAATAGATGCAAAAAAATGCATTTGACAAGATACAATGTCCTTTCTTGATGAAAACTCTCCACCATGTAGGGATAGAGGGAATATACCTCAATATCATAAAAACCATACATGAAAGACCCACAGTGAATATTATTTTCAACGGGAAAAACTGAGTTTTTCCCTAAGGTCAGCAACACAACAAGGATGTCCGCTATCACCACTGTTGTTCAACATAGTACTGTAAGTCCTAGCCTCAGCAATCAGCCAACAAAAAGAAATAAAAGGCATCCAAATCGGCATAGAAGTCAAACTCTCACTCCTTGCAGATGACATGATACTCTATGTGGAAAACCCAAAAGACTCCACCAGAAATTGCCAGAACTCAGCCAAGAATTCAGCGACGTGACAGAAGATAAAATCAATGCACAGAAATCAGTTGCATTTCTATACAGTAACAATGAGGCAGAAGAAAGAGAAATCAAGGAATGGATCCCATTTACAATTACACCCAAAACCATAAGATACCTAGGAATAAATCTAACCAAAGAGGAAAAGGATCTGTACTCTGAAAACTAGAGCACTCATGAAAGAAATTGAGGAAGACACAAAGAAATGGAAAAATGTTCCATGATCATAGATTGGGAGAAGAAAATTGTTAAAATATCTATGCTACCTAGAACCACCTACACTTTCAATGCAATGCCTATCAAAATATCATCAACTTCTTTCACAGAACTGGAACAAATAATCCAAAATCTGTGGAACCAGATGGAATGGTTCCAGAAAAGACCCCACAGAGCCAAAGGAATGTTGAAAAGGAAAACCAAAACTGTGGCATCACAATTCCAGACTTCAAGCTCTATTACAAAGCTGTAATCATCAAGACAGTATGGTAGTGGCACAAAAACAGACACATAGATCAAATGGAACAGAATGGAAAACCCAGAAATGGGCCCTCAACTCTGGTCAACTAATCTTCAACAAATCAGGAAAGAATATCCAGGGGAAAAATGTCTCTTGAACAAACGGTAATGGGAAAACTGGACAGCCCCATGCAGAAGAATGAAACTGGACCATTCTCTTCTACCATACACAAAAATAGACTCAAAATGGATGAAAGACCTAAATGTGAGACAGGAATCCATCAAAATCCTTGAGGAGAACACAGGCAGCAACCACTGTGACCTCAGCCGCAGCAACGTGTTGCTAGACACGTCTCCAAAGGCAAGGGAACCAAAGGGAAAAATGAACTATTGGGACTTCATCAAGATAAAAAGCATTTGTACACAAAGTAAACGGTCAACAAAACCAAAAGACAACCGACAGAATGGGAGAAGATATTTGCAAATGACATCAGAGAAAGGGCTAGGATCCCAAACCTATAAAGAACTTACCAAACTCAACACTCAAAAACAAATAATCCAGTCAAGAAATGGGCAGAAGACATGAACAGACATGTTTCCAAAGAAGACATCCAAATGGACAACAGACACATGAAAAAAATGCTCAACATCACTTGTCATCAGGGAAATACAAATCAAAACCTCAATGAGATACCACCTCACACCAGTCAGAATGGCTAAAATTAACAAGTCAGGAAACGACAGATGTTGGCGAGGATGCGGAGAAACGGGAACCCCTCCTACAGTGTTGGTGGGAATGCAAGCTGGTGCGGCCACTCTGGAAAACAGTATGGAGGTTCTTCAAAAAGTTGAAAATAGAGCTACCCTACGACCCAGGAATTGCACTACTGGGTGTTTACCCCAAAGATACACATGTAGTGAAATGAAGGGGCACATGCACCCCAATGTTCAGAGCAGCAATGTCCACAATAGCGAAACTATGGAAAGAGCCCCGATATCCATCGACAGAAGAATGGATAAAGTAGATGTGGTATATACATTCAAGGGAATATTAGCCATCAACAAAATGAAATCTTGCCATTTGCAACAACATGGATGGAACTGGAGGGTATTATGCTAAGCGAAATAAGTCAACCAGAGAAAGACAATTATCATATGATCTCACTGATATGTGGAATTTGAGAAACGAAACAGAGGATCACAGAAGAAGAGTGGAAAAATGAAACAAGATGAAATCGGAGAGGGTGACAAACCATAAGAGACTCTTAACCATAGGAAATAAACTGAGGGTTGCTGGAGGAGACTGGGGGGGGGAACGGGGTAACTAGGTGATGGACATCAAGGAGGGCATGTGATGTAATGAGCACTGGGTATTATATAAGACTGATGAATCACAGGCCTGTACCTCTGAAACCAATAATATATTATATGTTAATTAATTGAATTTAAATTTTAAAATGTTGAAAAGAATTAAAATAAAAAGATAAAAAGAGAATTCCTAAAGTTTGAGAGAGGAAATAAAGGGAAGCGCTGAGAACCTTCCAGGGTCTGCATGTTTGCTGTGCTTCTTCTGGGGGCGGGGACAGGAGAGGCCGTGAAGAGCCAGCATGGAGGGGACTGTGCCCAGCCCGTGTTCAGTGCATCCTGGGCTTTGACATGGTCACTCCTCTGCTGGGTCATGATTGCTGCTCCTTTGTCCCCGTCCCTTCAGTGAAACCTTGTCTCACCAGGCCCTGGGGTCACAGGGACTCAGATCTCTCCTGTTCCAGGACCCTGTGCAGCAAGAGCTTCCTGTGACCAGGGCAGCCTAGGCTCAGGCCTGGGGCAGGACTCAGCCCCCCAGTTTTGCATGTCTTTTTTTTTTTCTTTGTTTCTATGAAGAATGTGGGCTGTTCTTCTTGGGTACGAGTTCTGGTCTCACGTTTCTCCGGTATCTCCCGGTCTGGAGCAATCACACGGGTCCTTTGGCTTCTTACTGTCCCCACAAGGCAGGGAGCCCCTCACACAGGAGTGTCTGTGCAATTGAAAGATGAATTTTCAGACCCATCCATCTCTTCTCCTGCTTCTAGGGATGTTCTGGACCACTCTTTCCATCTTTTCCCCATCTTTTATCAAAGCAGATTCTGGAGTGAGAGATAGGGTCTGAGAGTTTCTCATCCTTATTAAATTTCAGTTAGTTCCTATCTTCTCTGCTCACCTGCCTGTCCCCCTGCCCGTGGCTCTAGTGATCCTTGTTCTGGTTCTGCTCCTGATTCATAGAGTGATAAGGCAGGGTCTAATCTGAATTCACATTTGTCTGGAATACATGACCCATAAGCCTAGATAGAACTTTCCTGAGGGGAGAACTCTCAGCGTTTCCTGTGCTGTGCAGGAGGGATGGTGTGGGAAGGAGGACGTGGGGACGTGGAGGAGACGGCCACTGGAGAGGAGGGTGGTAGCTGCCACGAACAGCTGTGGCCTGAGGCTCATCTAGAAGAGAGGGGTGCTCTAGGCGGATCGTATCTCCAAGTGATAACTGAGTGTCGGACACAGGAACTCTACCGTGGCCTCTAGGACACCTTAGTGAAGTCAGAGCAGACAAAATGGGCCCCCCCTGGTGGGGCATATGTTCTGGAGTGAGGGGCAGGCTGTGTGCTAGTAACTAGGAGGTCTGGGGGGAGCTCTTTCCAGCCGGGGAAGCCCCAGTGCACACGCACTAGGGCAGGAGCGTGTCCTGTGTTCACGGAAGGGCGAGGAGGCCACTGGGGCTGGAGCAGAGAGCAGCTGAAATGACGTCAGATGTCCAAGCCTTAGGATCTTAGAAGGGTTTAATTCTAATATCCTTGGGGGGCTTATTCATTTAAGCATCCAACTCTTTTTTAAAAATTTTTTATTGTTATGTTAATCACCATATATTACATCATTTCTTTTGGTGTAGTGTTCCACGATTCATTCTTTATTCATAACACCCAGTGCTCCATGCAGAACGTGCCCTCCTTAATACCCATCACCAGGCTAACCCATCCCCCTACTCTCCTTCCCTCTAGAAACCTCAGTTTGCCTTTCAGAGTCCATCATCTCTCCTGGTTCGTCTCCCCCTCCAACTTACTCCCCTTCATTCTTCCCCTCCTGCTATCTTCTTCTTTTTCTTTTTTCTTAAAATATGTTGCATTATTTGTTTCAGAAGTACAGATCTGTGATTCAACAGTCTTGCACAATTCACAGCGCTCACCGTAGCACGTACCCTCCCCAATGTCTATCACCCAGCCACCCCATCCCTCCCACCCCCGACCACTCCAGCAACCCTCAGTTTGTTCCTGAGATTAAGAATTCCTCATATCAGTGAGGTCATATGATACATGTCTTTCTCTGATTGACTTATTTCACTAAGCATAACACCCTCCAGTTCCATCCACGTCGTTGCAAATGGCAAGATCTCATTCCTTTTGATGGCTGCATAATATTCCACTGTGTATATATACCACATCTTCTTTATCCATTCATCTGTCGATGGACATCTTGGCTCTTTCCACAGTTTTGCTATTGTGGACGTAAGCATCCAACTCTTGATTTCAGCTCAGGTCATGACCTTGGGGTCCTGGGATCCATCCAGCTTTGGGCTCCACACTCAGCTGGGGAGTCTGCCTGAGGATTCTCTCTCTCCTTCTCCCTCTGTGTCTCCCCCCACTCTCTCTTGTGCACGTGCATGCTCTCTCTCTCTCAAAAAAAATTAGGAGACTTTTGAGTTTATCTGAGTGAGGTGTGGATTTACAAGAAGGTTTTGAACAGATGATCTACCTGTAGGACTTCTCTTAGAGGCATCTGTTTGCTGCTGTGCAGAATCGGGAGGTGCAGGGCGACGGACCGGTAGGGAACCCTAGGAAACCCACGCAGTGTCCCAGGAGGGAGATATGGGCTGTACGTCTGGGGTTGAGGAAGGAAGTTAGTAGGAAGTGATCGGGTGCTGGAGATATTTAAAAGATGGACTTTGCAGCATTTCCTAATGGGTTAATTCTAGGGAGAGAGAATGAAGAACCAAGGAGGACATCCAATATTTCAGACTGCAAGTAGAAATGTGGAATGCCTTCTGTGGAAATGGGGAAGACTCTGGAAGTAAAGACATTTGGGGAAGCAGCATCACAGGCATCAAGTTTAGGAATGTGGAATCTGGGATGTCTATCAGAAATGTAAGTGATATTGGCAGTTCGATACAGAGTGCAGGGTAGGAGAAATATCTAGGTTGGAGACATAGATTAGGGAGGTGACACCATATAAATGATGATTAGAGCCTTCACCAGCGATGAGGTTACCAAGGGGGGGAGGGCCATAGAAGAGAAAGGAACAGGATCAAACCCTGCACTCCTCAAGG
>NW_027399437.1:0-7821 GCF_003265705.2 Callorhinus ursinus | reverse complement strand
TGTTAGCATTTTGTTCTCTCATTCATCTATTCTCCTCTGGACAAAATGACAAGACGAAAGAAATCACCTCAGCAAAAAGAACAAGAGGTAGTACCGTCAGCCAGGGACCTACTCAATACGGACATTTGTACGATGTCGGACCTAGAGTTCAGAATCATGACTTTAAAGATACTAGCTGGGCTTGAAAAAAGCGTGGAAGTTATTAGAGAAACCCTTTCTGGAGAAATAAAAGAACTAAAATCTAACCAAGTCGAAATCAAAAAGGCCATTGATGAGGTGCAATCAAAAATGGGGGCATTAAATGCTAGGATAAATGAGACAGAAGACAGAATCAGTGATATTGAAGACCAAATGATGGAAAATAAAGAGGCTGAGAAAAAGAGAGAAAAACAACTACAGGATCACAAGGGCAGAATTCGAGAGATAAGTGATACGATAAGACGAAACAACATCAAAATAATTGGGATCCCAGAAGAAGAAGGGAGAGAGGAGTAGAAGGTATTTTGGAGCAAATAATAGCAGAGAACTTCCCTAATGTGAGAAAGGAAACAGGCATCAAAATCAGGGGGGACAGAGAACCCCTCTCAAAATCAATAATAATAGGTCAACACCCCGACATCTAATAGTAAAACTTACGAGTCTCAGAGACAAAGAAAAAATTCTGAAAGCAGCTCGGGAGAAGAGATATGTAACATACAATGGTAGAAACATTAGATTGGCAACAGACCTATCCACAGAGACCTGGAAGGCCAGAAAGGACAGGCAAGATATCTTCAGAGCACTAAACGAGAAAAATATGCAGCCAAGAATACTATATCCAGCTAGGCTGTCATTGAAAATAGAAGGAGAGTTAAAAATCTTCCAGGACAAACAAAAACTAAAGGAATTTGGAAAAACGAAACCAACCCGCCAAGAAATATTGAAAGGGGTCCTCTAAGCAAAGAGAGAGCCTAAAAGCAGTAAAGATCAGAAAGGAACACAGACAACATACAGTTAACGGTCACCTTAAATGCAATACAATGGCACTAAATTCATACCTTTCAATAGTTACCCTGAAAGTAAATGGGCTAAATGCCCCTATCAAAAGACACAGGCTATCAGATTGGATTAAAAACAAGACCCATCCATATGCTGTCTGCTAGAGACTCATTTTAGACCCAAAGTCAACCCCAGATTGAAAGTGAGGGGGTGGAAAACAATTTACCATTCTAATGGACAACAAAAGAAAGCTGGGGTGGCAATCCTTAGAGCAGAAAAACTAGATTTTAAAACAAAGACTGTAATAAGAGATGAGGAAGGACACTATACACTAATTAAAGGGTCTATCCAACAAGAAGATCTAACAATTGTAAATATTTATGCCCCTAAACGGGGAGCAGCCAATTATATAAGGCAATTAATAACAAAAGCGAAGAAACACATTGACAACATACAATAATAGTGGGGGACATTAACACCCCCCTGACTGAAATGGACAGACACCTGAACAAAAGATCAAAAGGAAATAAAGACTTTAAATGACACACTGGACCAAATGGACTTCACCGACATATTCAGAACATTCCATCCCAAAGCAACGCAATACACATTCTTCTCTAGTGCCCATGGAACATTCTCCAGAATTGATCACATCCTAGGTCACAAATCAGGTCTCAACCGGTACCAAAAGATTGGGATCATTCCCTGCATATTTTCAGACCACAATGCTTTGAAACTAGAACTCGACCACAAGAGGAAAGTCGGAAAGAACGCAAATACATGGAGGTTGAAGAGCATCCTACTAAAGAATGAATGCGTCAACCAGGAAATTAAAGAAGAATTAAAAAAAATTCATGGAAACCTATGAAAATGAAAACACAACTGTTCAAAATCTTTGGGATACAGCAAAGGCAGTCTTGAGAGGAAGGTATATAGCAATACAACCCTTTCTCAAAAAACAAGAAGGGTCTCAAAAACACAACCTAACCCTACAGCTAAAGGAGCTGGAGAAAGAACAGCAAATAAAGCCTAAACCAAGCAGGAGAAGAGAAATAGTAAAGATCAAAGCAGAAATCAAGGAACTAGAAACGAAAAGAACAGTAGAACAGATCAAAGAAACTAGGAGCTGGTTCTTTGAAAGAATTAACAAGATTGACAAACCCCTGGCCCGACTGATCAAAAAGAAAAGAGAAAGGAACCAAAACAACAAAATCATGAATGAAAGAGGAGAGATCACAACCAACACCAAAGAAATACAAAAAATTTAAGATCATATTATGAGCAACTCTATGCCAGCAAATGAGATAACCTGGAAGAAATGAGTGTATTCCTAGAGATGTATTAACTACCAAAACTGAACCAGGAAGAAATAGAAAACCAGAACAGACTTATAACCACAAAGGAAATTGAAGCAGTCATCAAAAATCTCCCAAGAAACAAAACCCCAGGGCCAGATGGCATCCCAGGGGAATTCTATCAGATATTTAAAGAAGAATTAATACCTCTCCTCCTGAAAATGTTCCAAAAACTAGAAATAGAAGGAAAAGTTCTGAACTCATTTTATGAGGACAGCATTACCTGAGAGAAAGACCCCATCAAAAAGGAGAATTACAGACCAATATCCTTGATGAACATCGATAAAAAATTCTCACCAAAATAGTAGCCAATAGGATCCAGCAGTACATTAAAAGGATTATTCACCACGACCAAGTGGAATTTACCCCGGGGCTGCAAGGCTGGTTCAACATCCGCAAATCAATCAACGTGATACAATACATTAACAAAGGAAAGAACAAGAATCATATGATCCTCTCAATAGATGCAGAAAAAGCATTTGACAAAGTACAGCATCCTTTCTTGATCAAAACACTTCAGAGTATAGGGTTAGAGGGTACATACCTCAATATCATAAAAGCCATCTATGAAAAAACTATTGGGATTTCATCATGATAAAAACCTTTTGCACAGCAAAAGAAACAGTCCACAAAACCAAAAGACAACCGACAGAATGGGAGAAAATATTTCTAAGTGACAGATCAGATAAAGGGCTAGTATCCGAAATCTATAAAGAACTGATCACACTCAACACCCAAAGAACAAATAATCCAATCAAGAAATGGGCAGAAGACATGAACAGACATTTTTCCAAGGAAGACATCCAAATGGCCAACAGGCACATGAAAAAGTGCTCAACATCGCTCGGCATCAGGGAACTCCAAATCCAAACCTCCATGAGATACCACCTCACACCCGTCAGAATGGCTAAAATTAACAAGTCAGGGAACGACAGATGTGGGCGGGGATGTGGAGAAAGGGGAACCCTCCTACACTGTTGGTAGGAATGCAAGCTGGTGCAACCACTCTGGAAAACCGTATGGAGGTTCCTCAGTGGAAAATAGAGCTACCATTCGACCCAGCAATGGCACTACTGGGTATTTACCCCAAAGATACAAATGTAGGGACCCGAAGGGGTACGTGCACCCCAGTGTTTATAGTAGCAATGTCCACAATAGACCTCACTGATATGAGGAATTCTTAATCTAAGGAAACAGACTGAGTGTTACTGGAGTGGTTGGGGGTGGGAGGGATGGGCTGGCTAGGTGATAGACATTGGGGAGGGTATGTGCTACGGTGAGCGCTGTGAATTGTGCAAGACTGTTGATTCACAGATCTGGACTTCTGAAAAAAATAACGCAACATATTTTAAGAAAAAAGAAAAAGAAGAAGATAGCAGGAGAGGAAGAATGAAGGGGAGTAAGTCAGAGGGGGAGACGAACCAGGAGAGATGATGGACTCTGAAAAACAAACTGAGGTTTCTGGAGGGGAGGAGGGATAGGGGGATGGGTTAGCCTGGTGATGGGTATTAAAGAGGGCACATTCTGCATGGACCACTGGGTGTTATGAACGAACAATGAATCATGGAACAGTACACCAAAACAAATTATGTAATATATGGTGATGAACATAACAATAAAAAACTTAAAAAAAGAGAGAGGAGGATAACAGGAGAGGCAGAATGAAGGGGAGTAATTGAGAGGGGGAGACGTACCATGAGAGAAGATGGACTCTGAAAAACAAACTGAGGGTTCTAGAGGGGAGGAGGGTAGGGGGACAGGTTAGCCTGGTGATGGGTATTAAAGAGGGCAGATTCTGCATGGAGCACTGGGTGTTATGAACAAACAATGAATCATGGAACACCTCATCAAAAACTAAAGATGTCATGTACGGTGTTTAACATAACAGTAAAAAAATTAAAAAAAAAACCCATCAATATGTTGTCTGCAAGAGGCTCATTCTAGACCCAAAGACACCCCCAGATTGAAACTGAGGGGGTGGAAAACCATTGACCATGCTAATGGACACCAAAGAAAGCTTGGGTGGCAATCCTTAGATCAGACACATTAGATTTTAAAACAAAGACTGTAATAAGAGATGAGGAAGGACACTATATCCTCCTTAAAGGGTCTATCCAACAGGAAGATCTAACAATTGTAAATATTTATGCCCCTAACCGGGGAGCAGCCAATTACAGAAGGTAATTAATAACAAAAGCGAAGAAACACTTTGACAACAATACAATAATAGTGGGGGATTTTAACACCACCCTGACTGAAATGCAGAGATCATCTAAGCAAGAGATCAACAAGAAAATAAAGACTTTAAATGACACCCTGGACCAAATGGACTTCACAGACATATTCCGAACATTCCATCCCAAAGCAACGCAATACACATTCTTCTCTAGTGCCCATGGAACATGCTCCAGAATTGATCACATCCTAGGTCACGAATCAGGTCTCAAACAGTATCAAAAGTTTGGGATCATTCCCTGCATATTTTCAGACCACAATGCTTTGAAACTAGAACTCAATCTCAAGAGGAAAGTCGGAAAGAACTCAAATACGTGGAAGCTAAAGAGCATCCTACTAAACAATGAATGGGTCAACCAGGAAATTAAAGAAGAATTAAAAAAATTCATGGAAACCAATGAAAATGAAAACGCAACTGTTCAAAATCTTCGGGATACAGCAAAGACAGTCCTGAGAGGAAAATATATAGCAATACAAGCCTTTCTCAAGAAACAAGAAAGGTCTCAAATACACAACCTAACCATACACCTAAAGTAGCTGGAGAAAGAACAGCAAATAAAGCCTTATCCCAGCAGGAGAAGAGAAATAATAAAGATCAGAGGAGAAATCAAGGAACTAGAAACCAAAAGAACCATAGAACAGATCAAAGAAACTAGGAGCTGGTTCTTTGAAAGAATTAAAAAGACTGACATACCCCCGGCCAGACTTATCCAAAAGAAAGAGAAAGGACCCAAATCAACAAAATCATGAATGAAAGAGGAGAGATCACAACCAACACCAAGGAAATACCAACAATTTAAGAACATATTATGAGGAACTCTATGCCAGCAAATTAGATAACCTGGAAGAAATGGGTGTATTCCTAGAGATGTATCAACGACCAAAACTGAACTACGAAGAAATAGAAAACCTGAACACACCTCTAGCCACTAAAGAAATTGAAGCAGTCATCCAAAATCTCCCAACAAATAAAAGCCCGGGGCCAGGTGGCTACCCAGGGAATTCTATCAGACATTTCGAGAAGAATTAATACCTCTTCTCCTGAAACTGTTCCAAAAAATAGAAATGGAAGGTAAACTTCCAAACTCATTTTATGAGGCCAGCATTACCGTGATCCCCAAACCAGACAAAGACCCTATCAAAAAGGAGAATTACAGACCAATATCCTTGATGAACATGGATGCAAAAATTCTCACCAAAATACTAGCCAATAGGATCCAACAGTACATGAAAAGGATTATTCACCATGACCAAGTGGGATTTATCCCTGGGCTGCAAGGATGGTTCAACATCCGCAAATCAATCAGTGTGATACAATACATTAACAAAAGAAAGAACAAGAATCATATGATCCTCTCAATAGATGCAGAAAAAGCATTTAACAAAGTACAGGATCTTTCTTGACTAAAACTCTTCAGAGTATAAGGATAGAGGGTACATACCTCAATATCATAAAAGCCATCTATGAAAAACCTACAGAGAATATCATTCTCAATGAGGAAATGCTGAGAGCTTTTCCCCTAAGGTCAGGAACGCGGCAGGGATGTCCACTCTCACCAATGCTATTCAACATAGTATTAGAAATCCTAGCCACAGCAGTCAGACAAAAAAAAGAAATCAAAGGCATCCGAATCGGCAAAGAGGAAGTCAAATTCTCACTCTTTGCAGATGATATGATAGTGTATGTGGAAAACCCAAAAGACTCCACCCCAAAACTGCTAGAACTCATACAGGAATTCAGTCAAGTAGCAGGATATAAAATCAATGCACAGAAATCAGTGGCATTCCTATACATCAACAAGACAGAAGAGAGACAAATGAAGGAGTCGATCCCATTTACAATTGCACCCAAAACCATAAGGTACCTAGGAATAAATTTAACCAAAGAGACAAAGGACCTGTACTCAGAAAAGTATAAAACACTCAGGAAAGAAATTGAAGAAGACACGAAGAAATGGGAAAAAGTTCCATGATCCTGGATTGAGAGAAACAACATTGTGAAGATGTCATTCCTACCTAGAGCAATCTACACATTCAATGCAATCCCAATCAAAATACCATCCACTTTTTTTCTAAGAAATGGAACAAATTATGCTAAAATTTGTATGGAACCAGAGGAGACCCCGAATAGCCAGAGGAATACTGAAAAAAGAAAAGCAAAGCTGGCGGCATCACGATTCCGGACTTCCGGCTCTATGACAAAGCTGTCATCATCAAGACACTATGGTACTGGCAAAAAACAGAAACATAGATCAATGGAACAGAATCGAGAGCCCAGAAATCGACCCTCAACTCTATGGTCAACCTATCTTTGACAAAGCAGGAAAGAATGTCCAATGGAAAAAAGACAGTCTCTTCAACAAATGGTGTGGGGAAAATTGGGCAGCCACATGCAGAAGAATGAAAATGGACCATTTCCTTACACCACACACAAAATAGACTCCAAATGGTTGAAAGACCTAAACGTGAGGGAAGAGTCCATCAAAGTCCTAAAGGAGAACACAGGGAGCAACGTCTTCGACCTCAGCCGCAGCAACTTCTTCCTGGAAACATCACCAAAGGCACGGGGAGCCAGGCCAAACATGAAATGTTGGGATTTCATCAAGATAAAAACCTTTGGCACAGCAAAAGAAACAGTCCACAAAACCAAAAGACAACCGACAGAATGGGAGAAAATACTTCCAAATGAAAGATCAGATAAAGGGCTAGTATCCAAAATATATAAAGAATTGATCAAATTCAACACCCAAAGAACAAATAATCCGATCAGGAAATGGGCAGAAGACATGAACAGACATTTCTCCAAAGAAGACATCCAAATGGCCAACAGGCACATGAAAAAGTGCTCAACATCGCTCGGCATCAGGGAAATCCAAATCCAAACCTCCATGAGATACCACCTCACAACCGTCAGAATGGCTAAAATTAACAAGTCAGGGAACGACAGATGTTGGCGGGGATGTGGAGAAAGGGGAACCCTCCTACACTGTTGGTAGGAATGCAAGCTGGTGCAACCACTCTGGAAAACCGTATGGAGGTTCCTCAGTGGAAAATAGAGCTACCATTCGACCCACCAATGGCACTCCGGGGTATTTACCCCAAAGATAAAAATGTAGGGACCCGAAGGGGTACGTGCAGCCCAATATTTATCGTAGCAATGTCCACAGTAGACCTCACTGATATGAGGAATTCTTAATCTCAGGAAGCAAACTGAGTGTTACTGGAGTGGTTGGGGGTGGGAGGGATGGGGTGG
>NW_027399436.1:0-7825 GCF_003265705.2 Callorhinus ursinus | reverse complement strand
CTGAAATCTTACCATGCACAATGACATGGGTGGAACTGGAGGGTATTATGCTAAGCAAAATAAGTCAGTCAGAGAAAGACAATTATCATATGATTTCACTCATATGTGTAATTTAAGAAACAAAACAGAGGATCACATGGGAAGGAAGGGATAAACCAAAGAAGATGAAATCATAGAGGCAGACACACCATAAGAGACTCTTAACTACAGGAACTAAACTGAGGGTTGCTGGAGGGGGTGGGGCATGGGGTAACTGGGTGATGGACATTAAGGAGGGCATGAACACTGGTATGTAATGATGCATAACAGAAATCTACCTCTAAAACTAATACACTATGTGTTAATTAATTGAATTTAAATAAAATCAAGTTAAAAGAAAAAGACACAGGCCTTACAACAAGGGTTCACACCCATACCCTGGCCTCTCTGTACACTTGCCCTCTTCTGGGTCCCTGACTTCCCACAATGTGTGGCTCTCCCATGCACAGTATTCTCTCTTTTACCATTTTGGAGAATCCTGATCTCTTTCTGCTCGCAGAGCTCAGCCCAGAGCAGAAAAACTCAGATAGCATTTTGGCCAGAGGGCTCCCTCCCCCAAGAATGTGATGCCAGTCTGTCCCCAAGCAGCCGGTCTGTCTGATCAAGTCCCTGCTTCTCCAGCCATCAAGGATCCCGAGGATCTTTTGTGGGTGGATTCATCAGCCTGCAGACCACCTCTCAGTGCTAGAAGGCAGTGCAGTTGCCTCCAGACCAGGCTTCAAGGGGCATATGAGCATCGGTGCCAATTAAGGTTTTGAATGTCTGATTGCAGGCACCACCAAATAGCCTACTACCATGACCCAGCAATTTACCACAGCTGCCCTGTTTCACGTCCCTAGCTCCTTGTACCTCTGGGGCCTGCACATGCTCTCTCCATACCTTGTCAGCCACCTTGGGCTCCAGGAGACACACCATTCTCATGGAGTACCAGGTGGATTTCAGAGCAACTGAACGTCTTCAGGGTGGAGGGAGCTCAGAGCAGGACAATCTTTCTGAGGGGCAGATGGAACCCAGTGGACAATCTGTTCCCATTTGGACTGGCTGCCTGATGGTGTCCCAGGCCTCTCCACCAAAGGAGGCTCTCAGGTGTCTTTCTAGAGGGAACTCCAACTATCCCTCTCTCCCCTCGCTGAAAAAGCAACACAGATTCTTCCAGCTCTGCCTTCAGGGAAAATATGTGCAATTGCGTGGGATAAGGTTTGGGTTGTACAGATGCCAAGGAAGTCTGGGATCCAGCTTCCAGACCTGAGCTCCGCATTTGATTGCCCCTTTAATGCCCAGGCCATCCATGGCCTGTGGGGGCCCAGAATACGCAGCTGGCTATTAGTAGAGCTCCAGCTACACATGAGGCAAGGTTCGCAGCCTTACCACCTTCCCTGCAGGGCTTCTGGTGGGCTGTTGCAATCAGATCAGTCCCCCAGGAGCCTGCTCTGGAACCTGGGCTCTAACCTATGGTTCCTCGTTTCATTTACAGGCCACATTTTGTGAGTGGGCTGCCCGTGAGGGTGCCATGTGCTTTCCCTACTCCAGCCTCTGTGTAGGTATGGGCAGTGGGCCCTCTGACGACCTGGTCAGCTCATGCACACGCAGTTGGCAACCTTAGTTACCCTATGATTTTCCACCAGTTCTCTTGTTACCCATTGGGCTTGTGACGGTCACCTACACATGTACCACCCAAGAGTGGGGATTGCTTCCTCACCAAAATTCTTTCAAATAAGGCAGCTTCAGACTGGCCCCCAAAAGTCCCTTTGTCAACATGGTGCCTGAAGGGCCCCTCAGCTTTTCACACAGCAAAGGCTTACAGAGATGTGTGTTGGGGTCACCCTGGCCCCATTAGTCCCCTCCAAGACCTGGACTCTACTTATACTCCTCTCTTTTATTTGCAGACAATCTTTTGAGGCTTCAATACCTATTCATGCACAAGTAACCCCTCTTTCTCCTACCTGTTTCAGTCAGTTTCCTCCTGCCCTATTAGCCTCAGACCAGTCCCCCAAACATGTGCACCCCCAGGGTGAAGAGTGCTGCCTCCCTCAAATTCTTTCAAAGGTGGCAGCTTAATACTGGGAAAAGGCAGTCCCTTTTTGAACAGGATGCCTGAAGGATCTTAGGACTTCTCAAAGAACCACGGCAGGTGGATATCTGGTTGTCTCAGCACCATTTGTGGAAGAGATTATTCTTTCACCCATTGAATAGATTCAGGTGTTTAATCCATTTACATTTAATGTTTTTTATACTTGAATGTACATCTGTCATTTTATAGTTACTTCCTGTATGTCTCATGTCATTTTTTGGTTCCTTTATTCTTCATTTAGTTCTTTTTTACATTAAGTGAATATTTTCTAGTGTAACATGTTAATTGCTTTAGTGATTTTTTTTCATTCTACTTTTTGTTTCTTAGCAGTTGTTTTAGGGTATAGCACCTACACCTTAACTCATCAGAATGTACGTCAGACTCATGCCTAATTCCACTGATACATATAAACATTACTTGTATATACTTTGATGTGGATTTCTTTGATTTATCCTATTTAGTGAAATGAATTTTTTGGATATGTTCATTAGTGTTTTCTTCAAACTTGATAAGTTTTCAGCAATTATTTCTTTTTTTTAAAGATTTTATATAATTATTTGAGAGAGAGAATGAGATATAGAGAGAGAATGAGAGGGGAGAGTTGCAGAGGGAGAAGCAGACTCCCTGCCGAGCAGGGAGCCCGATGCGGAACCCGATCCCGGGACTCCAGGATCATGACCTGAGCCTAGGCAGTTGCTTAACCAACTGAGCCACCCAGGCAACCTCAGCAATTATTTCTTTGAATATTTTTCAGCTTGTTTCTCCTCCTTCTGGTATTTCCATAAAGTGTACCTTGGTGTGCTCAGTGGTGTTCCACATCTGTGGCTCTATTCATTTACTTTTATTTTTTCCCTCTCAGTTCTTCAAACTGCATTATCCATTTTTAAGCTTATGGACTAAGTTTTTCTTTTAATTCAAATCTATTGTTGAGCCCCTCAACTCCAGAAATTCCATTTGGTTTATTTTTTTTAAGATCTTATTTATTTATTTATTTGACAGAGAGAGAGAGCGAGAGAGGGAACACAAGCACGGGGAGTGAGAGAGGGAGAAGCAGGCTTCCCACCAAGTAGGGAGCCTGATGCGGGGCTCGATCCCAGGACTCTGGGATCATGACCTGAGCCGAAGGCAGATGTTTAACGACTGAGCCATCCAGGCGCCACCCCACTTGGTTTATTTTTAAAAATGATTTTTATCTTTTTTTTATGGTCCTACTTGATGAGTCATTGTTATCATACCTTCCATTACTTCTTTAAGCATGGTTTTCTTTTTTTTTTTTTGAACACATTTATAATGACTGCTTTGATGTCTTTGTATGTTAAATCTGACCTTTGGTCCCTGACACTGGTGGATTATGTGGCCTGCTCTTTTTCTCATATATTGGTCACACTTTCCTATTCTTTACATGTCTCACATTTTTGTTGTTGTTGTTGTTGTTGAAAACTAATCATTTTGGTACCATATAGTAATTTTATAAACTACTATGCTCTTTCTTTGGGACATTTTTAATTTGCTGTTTGCTTTTTCCTTTGTTTAATGATTTGGATGGACTGTTTTAGCAAATTTCCCCCACAGTGTGAAGCCTGTGGCTGCAGACTTTCCATGTGCATGACGATCCAGGGATGAGAGTATCTTTGACTGTCTTTTCCTGATTGCTCCGTTAAGATCTCTACCTCATTTGGTATCATACCCAATGATTAGGCCCCAGGAATGGCTGGCTGATTTTATTATTGTTAATGTCCTGGGGGCACAGATTTCTTCTCAGTCTGATGCAAACTTCAGGGGCCATTTTCAAGACCACTCTTTGAGTTTTGTTCCAATTCCAGGAATGCTCTTTCCCTGGTTCTCTCTAACTGGCATACAATGTAGCTTGGTGTCCCATAGAGTTTCAAACTTGTCTTACTGGTTTACCATTAAAATACCCATGAGGCATGAACTTTCCAATACTTTGCTTCAAATAACTTCAGTTCCTTTGGACAGAACGTCTGGGTGCTTTGTACTTAGGGACTGCCTCTGCCTCTGTTAAAACCTCTGAGCCACTGTTTCAAAGCTGGAGGGCAAGATGACATCCTTTCTTAATGAACAGTGCATTGGCCATGAGTGGTAGCCTTTGGTCTTCTTGGCTTGCCTCTCCTAGTATTGGACCTTTGCTTATGGGTGAGCTAGGGCAACGGTGACCAGGGTCCCAGTATTGTTGGCCTGCAAGGGTGACCAGGGTCCCAGTATAGTCGACCTGCAAGGGTTACCAGGGTCCCAGTATTGTTGGCCCGCAAGGGTGACCAGGATCCCGGTATTGTTGGCCTGCCATGCCTAGTGTATACAGAATCCACCCTATGAATGGGGATGGTGGAGGAAGGGAACCCTCAACCACTTGGCCATATCCCCAGGAATGCAGCTTTTACAACTCACAGCTGGAGGCAATGAGAAATTATGGTATTTTGTCCTTCCCAGGGATCTACTCCATCTCTTGACTGGGACCTGAGGGGAGAAGAACCCTTATTTTCTTGGCCATACTTACCCAGAGTGGAATGTCCATTACACAGCTGAGCAGGAATAGGGAGCACATTAGGCCTCAATTGTCATAGATTCTTGCTCTTACTGAGATTTAGTGGATTTTCTTGAATAACTATTATTTGTTTTGCTGTTGGAAAATTGATAGAACAATTTTAGACTGAATGTAAAAAAATCACCAGTTACAGGTGTTTTACTGGGCAGTAGGTCTGTGGAGCTCCCCACCCCACTATTCCTGAAGTACCAGTATAATTTATAAAAATTTCTTTCAAAGTCACAACTGAATTAAAAATTCACAACAGAATATGAGCACAAGTATTATCTTACAGATATAAAACAAGACTTAAAAAAAAGAATATGTCTTGAATTTCAATAGAATATTCCACCATGGGGACGCCTGTGTGGCTCAGTCAGTTAAGCATCTGCCTTCGGCTCAGGTCATGATCGCAGGGTCTTGGGATCAAGTCCCATGTCTGGCTCTTTGCTCAGCAGGGAGCTTGCTTCTCTCTCTGCCTGCTGCTCCCCCTGCTTGTGTGCATTCTCTCTCTCACACACACACAAATGAATAAATAAAATCTTAAAAAAAGAAAGAAAATTCCACCATGGATAAACCACACGGTCCAATAAGATCCAAACAAAACCTTTAGTACCCATGGTAGAAAAAGACTCCTTTCCTTAAAATAAATTAGCTTTCTGGCTTTATATTCCTGCCAAATAAGGAATGCCTTTACTAAAACTCGTGGGCAAATGTCTTAAAAAGGCATTTGGAGGAAAAAGAAATATGTGAATCCATAGGAAAATAATTTCAATTCTATTCTAATTAGAAACATTGAAATTTGAAAAGTTGAGGATGTTTTTTCTCCTAACATGCCATATATTGAAGTGGTTGTTATAAACCAGTAATGTTGCATATATGAGAAAATGCTCAGGTACATAATCTATGTGAAAGAGTATAAATCATTTTGGAAGACAATTTGCCATTATCTTTCACAATTAGAAATGTGCAATCCTG
This sequence comes from Callorhinus ursinus, assembly GCF_003265705.2. Classification (NCBI taxonomy): domain Eukaryota; kingdom Metazoa; phylum Chordata; class Mammalia; order Carnivora; family Otariidae; genus Callorhinus; species Callorhinus ursinus. The sequence goes on along the minus strand of NW_027399436.1, from coordinate 2,195 downwards.
GGGCGCCTGGGTGGCTCAGTCGTTAAGCGTCTGCCTTCGGCTCAGGTTATGATCCCAGAGTCCTGGGATCGAGTCCCACTTCGGACTCCCTGTTCCGCAGGAAGCCTGCTTCTCCCTCTCCCACTCCCCCTGCTAGTGCTCCTGCTCTCGCTGTGTCTCTCTCTGTCAAATAAATAAATAAAATCTTAAAAAAACAAAACAAAGAAATGGGCAAACATGGGGTGCCTGGGTGGCTCAGTCAGTTGAGCACCTGTCTCTTGATTTTGGCTCAGGTCATTATCTCAGGGTTGGGAGATCTCGCCCTGCACTGGGCTCTGCACTCAGAGGGGAGTGTCCTTGAAATTCTCCCTCTCCCTCTGCCCCTCACCCTGCTCAAGCCCTCTCTCTCTCTAAAATAAATAAATAATTTTTAAATGTGCCAACCTTCTGAACTAGATCCCCCTATTTTATTTCTTGGAATTTACATACATGCATACATACCATGACTCCCCCCAAGATATTTGTGCAGTATTGTTTTCATGTGAAAAGTTTAAAACAACATAGGTTATCATCAGGAAGAAACTAGTTAACTAAATGTTACATACCTTTAACAAAATTACATAATATGCATGTACTCATAGGGAAGCATGATCACTATATATCATTAAGTAGAAGCATAGATTGCATGGCAGAGCAATGTATATATTGTATTCTATTTGTATGATATAACATAGCATATTTTCCATAAACTTGTAGAGACATTATTGGTTTATTTGGGAGGAATGTAAATAAGGTTAAGAAAGTTCCATATTTAATTGTCACTTTATACTCTTATCGATTTTATTTTATTATTTATTTATATATTTATTTTTACTCATCGATTTTAAAGGTGAATATGTTACTCAAAATAAATTAAAAATTTGAAAATAATTAAATACAATTAAGTTTGATTCTCTAGGCCTTAGGTCTAGTCATGAAACAAACTTGATATAATAAAAACATATTTTATCATTAATATACTAACTTGACTGCATGTTTTATAGTGCATAGATTCTATCTCTGACAGAACCATTACATCCCACAACTTCAAAACTCTCCAGCTCCCTGGGTTTTGCAATATTACAATCTCAAAAGTAAAATTATTACCTGATAATTTTTTCACAATATTCCAAAGAAAGTAATGAGTTAAAAATAGATTTGTTTTTTAAAAAAATATATTAAATAATTAAAATCATTCTTGAAAATACTTGTTTTAGTTTCAGAACCTTGTCTTAGTCAAAACAAAACACAACAACCACACAGAGTCTCTCCTAGATTAACTCATATTCTTTGTGATTTAAATTTCAAATTGTTGGGACACATGGGTGACTCAGTCCATTAAATGTGTGCCTTCAGCTCAATTCATGGCCCCTGGGTCCTGGGATCCAGCCCCAGAATCTGGCTCCCTGCTCAACAGGGAGTTTGCTTCTCCCTCTCCCTCTGCCCCTGACTCGTGCTTGAGCGCTCTCTTTCTCGCTCTGTCTCTCAAATAAATAACATCTTCAAAAAATATGAAAATTGAAAAATAAAATAAATTTCAGGTTGTTTGGCATTTACTACTGGCTATATTGTACTAGACTCACTTTCCAACTAATGGTTTGTTTGTATGTTTATTTTTTCTTCTTACAAAATAGGGTAGTTCAGAGGAAAATATTAGAAGTTTTATTTTCTCCTATGTGTGGTAATTTTTCCCAAAAGCATAAAATTATTGACTATAAATCACTTAGAAAAATATTTAACAATTCTGGCCTCTTGTGTTTTCACTACATTTTCCCCCAATGTATAAGTATTAAAGACATAATTTGACTTTTACTTCATGGCATAATTGGTTTATTCAATCAATGTCTTCCATATTCTAAAGGAGTGATAAAGGAAAACCAGAGGCAACCAGTAGGAATGTTGAGGATCAGATTACGATTCCTCTTGAGTAGCTTGTTCTTGCTTAAAGAGAATTTGATGAACTATTGCATTTGCCATTTATCTCCCTCTGGATAACTGGAGGAAAATTTCTCAAGGATTCAGATTAAAGACACTAATATTTAATGTTTAAAGTCAGAAAAAGAGCAAGGAAGATTTCCACTTAAGAGAAGAACATGAGGGGGGCGGAGCAAGATGGCGGAGGAGTAGGAGACCTAGATTTCGTCTGGTCTCAGGAATTCAGCTGAATAGGGATCAAA
>NW_027399435.1:4464-7829 GCF_003265705.2 Callorhinus ursinus | reverse complement strand
TGAATCTGTCTGAGCATAGAATTTAGCATCTTTATGGCACAGTGGCAAACATTTGCTTAACAAAGTCAGTTCAGTGATAGCTCAACCCAGCCAGGAGAGATGTAAGGCCTGGCTGGGTAGGTCCCACCCCTGGGCTCTGCATTGTCTCTCTTCTTCTTTATGAAAATATCATGGACATGAATGAATTCTCATTGAGCATGCTGATCAAAACTGGGGTTCTCTAGAGCTTTGGGGAGAAAGAATTAGTGGGGCAAGTTCAAAGCATACATTGGAAATAAACAAAACGTATAAAGGTCAATAAGGTGGCACATGATGCTTCTTGTGAAGAGCAAACCTATCATCACCCTAAAAGTGGAGGATGAACTGACTGTGGGTAAATTGTTGACTTGTGCTAAATTTGGGGTTCTTTAGTATCTTTTTAAAGAGTAATCTTTACAATGTAACATGGGGCTTGAACTCAGGACCCCAAGATCAAGTGTCATACACTCTACTGACTGAGCCAGTCGCGCACCCTGAGTATTTTGTTTTAAATATAAAGTGTTCTATTTGGGTGTAGTAACTTCAGCAGACAGGGAAGCTCTGGGAGTTTGGATACTTTGGAATATCTTTATATAGGATAGACCTGACTTAATGGAGAAATTGATCTATGACTGTTGCTATTGGTATGTCTTTCAGATGTTTTCCACTGAAGTTTGTGATGCTTGAAAAATCCAAATTCTGTTTGAATGAATTTAATTTTATGCTTATTTCTACCTCCTCCTTTCCCTATGTGCACTCCCACATTTTGCTACTGTCAAAAGTTACTGCCCTATTACCTCATGATAAATCTTAACAATATTCATTTAGAATGCTTTAAATATATATATAGAACTACACGAGTGGATAAAAACCCCACACATGACACATTATTACATGCCTATAAGAATGGCTAAAATTCGGGTCGCCTTGTTGGCTCAGTTGGTTAAGCGACTGCCTTCGTCTCAGGTCATGATCCCCGGGTCCTGGCATCAAGCCCCATGTGGGGCTCCCTTGCTCAGCAGGAGTCTGCCTCTCCCTGTCCCTCAGCCCCTCCCCCTGCTTGTGTTCCCTTGTGCTCTTTCTCTCTCAAATAAATAAATAAATATTTTAAATTGTTTTTAAAGATTAAATTAAATCAAAAAGACAGAGCACATCAAGTGTTGGCAAGGAGGTGGAGGAACGGGAAATCTCAGATACTGCTAACGGGGATGTAGAGTGTTGAAACTGCTTTGAAGACACGTTTTAACAGGTTCTAAAAGTGCTCACCATACACGTGCCATATGATCCTGTGTGTAGGTACTTAGCCAGGAAACATGAAAGCATATGCCCAAAGACTTGTGTACAAATGCTCATAGGTGCTTGATTTCTAATGACCTAAACCTGAAAAGTCCATCACATGGTTAGAGAAACAAATTGTGGGGCAGTCACATAGTGGAGCGCTGGGTGGCAACAAGGACGAGACACAAAGACTGTCCAGGCCACAAGGACTGGAACACACTACCACATGGAGAAACCTCAAAATGATTATGCTGAGTGAAAGATGCTAAACCAAAAAAAAAAAAAAGAGCATTAGCTATATGATTGCATTTATTATTTTTCTTAAATGCAAACAGAAACACAGTGAGAGAAACAGAGCAGAAGTTGCTAGGGCTGGGGAGGGAAGGGGCTGGAGGGATTACAGAGTACCCCAAGGAAGCCTTTGGAGTGATGGACAGGTTAACTATGTTGATTGTGGTACTGGTTTCCTGGGTGCATTCATATGTCAAAACTTACACCTGCTATATAACCCAGCCATTCCATTATCTGAATACCTGACTAAGAGAAGTACACAGGACCAACTATAGTGGCGAGAAGCAGGTCACTGATGATTCTGTACCAAGAATATACTTTCTGCAGAAAACTCCAATAGGCTAATTTCTGTTTCTTGATGAGTTTTGTGCACATTAAAGATGAACTACCTCCATTTTTTCCACTTCCATTTTTTTTAAAGATTTTATTTATTTATTTGACAGAGATAGAGAGAGACCACAAGTAGGCAGAGAGGCAGGCAGAGGGAGAGGGAGAAGCAGGCTTTCCACCGAGCAGGGAGCCCGATGCGGGACTCGATCCTGGGACTCCAGGATCATGACCTGAGCCGAAGGCAGTCGCTTAACCAACTGAGCCACCCAGGCACCCTTTTCCACTTCCATTTAAAATGTACTAAAATTATATTCATTGGGATAATTTTTATCCTTGTACATATAAGATTTCTTATATTGGGGGTGACTGAGGGGCTCAGTCGTTTAAACGTCTGCCTTTGGCTCAGGTCATGATCTTAGGGTCCAGGGATCAAGTCCCACATCGGGCTTCCTGCTCAGTGGCGAACCTGCTTCACCCTCTGCTTCTGCGTCTTCTCTCTGCTCATGCTCTCTCTCATGCTATCTCTCACTCTCAAATAAATGAATAAATCAATCTTAAATAAAGATTTCCTATATGGATCAAATTCACAATTAGAACTTGTGCCTACACAAATCTTAGGTCTATTATTCCCGAATGCTCAGGAGTCAGGCTTTTACCACGTCCACAGGTTTAGCCACCGTCAAATCATCTTTTTACTGTTCCTAGCAATAAAAGAGATTATGAATTCTGCTTTTTAGAAAAATACTTATCATTTGCCTAAACCATCCCACAGAGTAAGAGTGAGCATATCCCTCAGTTGCCTAGATGAAACTTTGTGCTGGCTCACTGTACAGACTGTCCAGTTTTCCTCTGTTCTTCTTGTATCTGTGTGCAGCAGTATCTTTTCTGGAACCTGTAAGGCATTTCCAGGGTTAGGGTATCCACAGGGATATGAAGGCAGATCAGAGAGTCTCACTTCACTTGTCAACAACTTCATTCATATTTAAAAAAAAATGACAATTGGAATATCTATTCGTTTTGAAAAAATCAGTGAATTTGATATAAACCAGTTTGGCTTATATGTGGGAAATGAGTACATTGAGGGAAATCTAAAGCAGGGGGCTAGATAACCCCTCCCAGGAAGGAAATGTAGCACTATATCTCGTAAGTACCCCACCGCACAACGTAATTTTGAGAAGGTGAGTCCCTGTGTGCTAATGCGAAAATAATTCTAATTTGCTAAATGAAACAGGAAGTCACAGTAGTATGAACAGTGACTAAATAAGAAGAGTGTTATACGTAAATCTATTCGTGGGCATGGAAAGTTTCGGAAGATACACAAGAAATCATCAATCGGGTTCTGTGGGCTCTACCCAATCCATGGCCTTCCATTAGTGTTCCCTGAGCATAAGCCCTGTCTCTCAGGAAGGAGACCCAAGTGTCAGCTACAGATGACAGGCCCAATGAGG
>NW_027399435.1:0-4364 GCF_003265705.2 Callorhinus ursinus | reverse complement strand
CTCTCAGTGAAGGCAGATAAAATTTGTTTTTTTTATTTTATCAACTGTTAATACACTACCGAGCCATGGGCCACCCAGATCAATTTGCAAGTCCTCTTAGGTAGCCTAGGCATTCCAGGGCTCATAACTGCACAGACGATATACACCCGAGTGCCCCTGCATAAGTGTAAGGTTACCCAGTTTCTCATCACCAGTTGGCTCTAGAGCGCACATCTATAAGCATGTATGGCGTGTCACGATCTGCTCTGAAACTTCAATCTGTCCTAATTTCATTGTCACACAACCCTCTGGCCATATTCCCAAGGCCATGTGCCTGATGAGGGGAAAAGAGGGAGTTTGTTTGAACCCAGACAGACTGACGAATCCTGAAAATACTCATGCCTGTTTCATCATTCCCTGTTGCAGCCCCAGCAGCAAAAGACAGGGTCCTTGGTCTTCCACACCCAAAGTTCATCCATCATGCTTCTGTACCCTTTGCCATCTGTCTTTGCAACCAGAATATAGGACCATCTTTCCCTTGAAACATGTGCACATAGTGAACAGGTGAACAGGTGTGCGACTGTTGCTTGTTGCAGCAACTGGCCAGCCAGGAGCACGGGGTTTCTTTCTGGAGCCGGCCATCTTTTATTCTCAAGTGTCTAATCCAGCATTTAGGCTTGATCTGGGCCCTGACCAGTTGACCTGAGGCCATCGTGACCTCTCTCTCAGGAATGCACTGATGGGCATAAGAAATTCTGTTTGACGGCAGACTCCTGCCTGGTTTTGGCCATGTGGACAGATCATCATATGGCCACGCTTCAAAACTTCAGACTGGGGTCATTCTTCCAATGGACTCAGACCCGCACTCCTCCTTCTCAGTCAGCTCACCTCACAGAATTCTCCAGGGCCCACCTGCACTGATTTAATAAGCAGAGACTCTGAGTATGTGATCCAGACCATACCTGGCCTGTGCCCACACGTCGCCTTGTTCCAACTTCAAAAATCAAGATTTAGGAAGCCACGATGACCCCTGACACACAAGCAATTCCACCCTGTTGGAGAGTGACAGAGGGAAGACCGATTTGCCTGGGGAGGGTTTGGATTGAGTCAGGGTGGACCGGTAGGAAGAAGTCCAGAAATCATCTCTTCATAAATTAGATAGATAGATAGATAGTTAGATAGATATATAGATAGATAGATAGATATAGATATATTTTATTTATCTATATTTATGTTTATATTTATTTATTTCATCTTTGTTTTCTTGGCAGTAAAGGGCTCACTGGGTCTGTTTGGATGTGGTCAGATCAGGAGGCGGCGGTCTGTTCTGGGAGATCTGTGTTCTCCATTTCGTAATACCCCTGTTCATTAGAAAATTTCTTCCCCATCAAGATCTCTGTGAGTTGCTTTAGTCGCTTGGCAACATAATGTACTTGGGGAGCTTTAGTGATAGGTAGGGGAGCAGGTGGGAGTGGGGGTGGGACTGGGGTTGGCGCCGGGGGTTTGGGTCGAGGTCGAGGTCGAGGTCGAGGTCGATTTGCAGGCGGGCTGGGAGGAGGTCAAGGAGGGCATTGGAAGTACCAAGGAGGGCGAGCAGAAGGGTGGGCAGAGGGTTGTATAGCCGGGATTGCTTGAGAAGTCAGATGGTGAGGGGTGGATAATTGAGGCATGTGCAAGGCATTAGAACCGATCTTGGAAGAAGTCCAGTTCATATAGGGCAGGTGGCCATGTAGATTCTGGGGCGCTTAGTTCGGGCACAGCCTACCCCCAGCTTGTGACTCCCACGAACACATAGCTGTTTGACAGGTTGTCTCTGCACATGAGAGGCCCGCCGCTGTCCCCCTGCCCAGAAGGACACAGAAATCACTCTCTATCTGAGCCACCTTTCCCCTGCCCAGAAAGGCCATAGGCTCTGGAATGACAGTTTGTTTACTCACATGGCTTCTTGCTGCCATGAACACAAGTGGTAGTGTTAAACGTTGAGTTGGTGTCAACAGCTTCAGGTGGATGTGAGAAGGGGATGGATTGTCACGGGTCTACTTGCAGTGAGGAGGGAAGATCAGCGACCCATGTGTCCACGTATCAGGCTTTATGCATGCATGGGCATGTGTGTACAAGTGGACTGGAAGGTTTTGTATTCTGGTGAGGAGAGGTAAGCATTCTCTTCCAGGGTGGTGTTCAGGTGGTATGATCTCTGTGTCACGGTGGGATAAAACTCTCTGTGTGCTGACTGGTTCTTTGTAGGGGCCACAGGCATCACCGACCATTCTCACTGCTACAAGATGGGACCAGGGAAAGTGTCACTGAAGCAGGGCCCTGGAGGGAGTGGAGTTCAGGGATTCACAAAAGATGTGTTGACAGGGAAAGGGGCACCCGAAGGGACCTTACCTGGCAGGTGTCGATCTTGCCTTCAGGGTACCCTGCACACACATTGGTTGAACAAATGCGCCCATTGTACCACTGGGTGGAGTTACAAGGTCGAGGTCGATGAGGTTCACTCGGGCCTCCTGCAGTGTAGGTGCGATCCTGTAGGCTACAACCAGGTGGCTCGGTGGTCAGCAATCACAGAAGACATGTTTTGGGAAAGCCCTGCCTCCTCCCTCCACGGAACCCCCATCATCTTGAAATGCTCTACTTCAACCTAAAATCCACAAAAGTCAATGCCTCTGGTCTCTCCTCAGACACTGGTGAATGATGTGGGGTGTTGGAGGCATATGAAGGTGAAGAGGAGGGGCAGTGCATGGAGGATGAGCAGATGTGGCTGCAAGAATGTGTGTTGATGCCAGATGATTATTCACAGCTATCGCCAGGATGTCTCACCTCATTTACACCCCTCAGTGACCCCCTGTGTTAAGCACTGTGGCTCACCTTGACTCCAATCAAGAGCTTGGAGCACCACTTGCCCAAACATGCTGGTAGGGATGTGGTGTGGCTTGGATTCAGACCAAGCTTTCCTCTCTACAGTCAAATCCAGGACACACATTTAATTTCCACACAGTACGGCTCTAAGTCCCCCTCATTGCTTTTTATCCGCCGTTAAACCCCTCACCTCAGTTCTAGACAGGATCTGCTGGATTTGGGCAGATGAGTGTTTAACCGCATGCCTCCTAACAATTTTGAACTTAAAGAGAAGGAAGAGCTGCAGAATGGCCTTCACACACACAGATCTGTCAGGGGCATAAGTGGTTGGAATAACCGGAAGGCAGGCCAGAACATCCTGTACAGTCCCAGAGGCTCCATCATGACCTTTGTGTTAAGAAAGGGCCAGGCCAGGCTATGATTCCATCAGCCAACCTCACAACTGGCTTAGGGGCAGCTATCCCCTCTTCATCAAGTGGCCTCCCCCCACCACAGACACACCAACAGCCCAGCCACAGCCTGGTGGGTGGGTCTGAAATCGCCTGCATCTCGGGGGAGAGGTGGGGATCACACTGGGAACATGGCAGTTTGGCCAAGTGGGAAGCCAGAAAAAAGTGGAGCAAAGTCAATGGAGCTAGGCACACAGGATTCAGACTGTGTGTTTGTGTGACTTGGACTGCATCTCCAGGCCCTTCAGGTCAACTTTGCATACCTCCCAAGCAGGGTTAGTTTTGTACTTGCACTGTCCCCAAGGCAGGGGTGACATGGAAATGACCACCACAACAAGCCTGGTCGCTTAATGTGACCGTTTATATCTATGGAAGAGCCAGATGACCTGGGAGAGAACAGGGTTTTCTCAATCCCAACACCTTGGCTTTAAATGCTAAAAAGTCCACAAGAACTTGAAATTCAATAGAAAAGGAGGAATACCCCAGAAGCATATGGGCTCAATGAAGAGGTAGAAAAGAGAAGGTCTACAAGAATGTCACAGAAATTTATAGGCTGGGGATTTATTTTATTTTATTTTATTTTATTTTTGAGGTTGGGATTTCTTTTAGACTTAGCCTTACCAGTGCGGGATGGATTCACCAGAAGATGGTAGAAATCCCACTAATTTGAGGAGGATTCTAGAACAAAAGAGGCCTTGTGTAATGTCTAGGGTGTAGCTGGGAGCCTATACTCCTTTTGAGAAATAGGACAGCAAAGGAGGTGGTAGGGGTGGGAGTGTAGATGGGAACACTGAGATCAGCCCCCCCCAGGGACTCCAAGAACCCTGGGACACTGCGCACATGTTTGGGTGGGTGGGCAGAGCAGGGTAGGTCGGGTGGGTGGGACAAGAAGAATGCTCTAGAGGCCTCAGCAGAGCTATGGATAAAATAGCCAAACAGAGGTTGATAACCCAAATCAGGGAGGGAAGGGCCAGCAGAGGCCAGTGAAAACAGGGGTGCCTGGGAGGAGAAGTAACCCAATTAGAGAAGGGGGGCAGCCTTGAGAGAGGGAAGAAGAGTTACAGGAGGCATACGGAA
>NW_027399434.1:0-7830 GCF_003265705.2 Callorhinus ursinus | reverse complement strand
GGTGACCCCAGAGACACTGACCCTCCTCCGTGTTTTAGGAGCAGCGGTTGCGGCAGCGGAACACGGAGACAGAGGAGAGCCTGGCCAAGCGGCTGGCGGCCGCTCAGGTTGACCTGGAGAGCAGTGAGTGTGGGCCCTGGCGGCCGGGTGTCCCCCCGTCTCCTCAGCCAGCACGGGTCCCCGTGGAGGAGCCCCAGAGCCTGCACTGACCCTGTCCCCCCACCCCAGGCAAGGAGCAGGGCTTGTTTGACCTGGTCATCGTCAACGACAACCTGGACGTGGCCTATCGGGCCCTGGAGGAGGCCCTGGCCGAGGTGGGCTTCGCAGGGGGCGGGACTCAGCCCTGTGTTGCACGCGGGAGGGGGGGTGGGCAGGCCGCGTGGCCGTCAGCCCGCACTGGGTGAGACCCTCCTCCTCTGTCCACGGCAGGAAATCAAGAAGGCTCAGAGGACCAGCCGCTCCTGAGCAGGACCAGCAGCTGCGTACTCCCTGCTGGGGACTGCGCTCACCTCAGCTAGCGCCCAGACTGCCGCGGCCAGAGGACCCTGGCCTCCCCTTCCCCCTCTGCCGTGGGAGCTGGGTCAGGGTGTAATAAAGAACTGCTGGGCAGCAGTGTCCGTGAGCCACGGCATCTTGTCCTGGGCGCTGGGGACGGGGCCGTGCCTCCACAGTGGACCCCCGCTCCCGGCGGCCCCCAGACTCCCTGGACTCTACTTGCTGGGGCTTCCTTTGCCCCGTCTTCACAGCAGGGAGACCCTTGGTTGCTGGCGGGGGTGGGGGGGGTCCCCTGCAGCTGGGCTGGGGCCCCGGTCGGCATGGAGGAGCCTGCTGGACAACAGCTGCTTCTCCCACTGGCTCGTGGAGGTGCCCTGAGGCCTTGTGTGGGGAGAGGGACCCGGAGCTCATCCTGCTGGAGCCCCCTCCCTTCCTGCTCCGTCCCTGCCCTGGGCCGGGCTGGCTCAGGGACAGCCACTGCTGACCGGGAGGGAGGCCAAACCCCTGCATCGTGCTGCGTGCCGTCCTCTGCCTTGTGCATGGTCCCCCTGGCGCCCGGTCCGGTCCCTGTGTTCCAGGGAGGACACTGTGGAGGGTTGGAGAGGGGCTGTCCCTCAGCCCTGGTCCGTGCCCGGGCCATGCTCCGGTGGTGGGAGCCCGGCCTGGATGCAGGCCGGCCACACCAGCCGGCAGAGGGTTACTGGGCATGCCCCCCGCCCCCAGGCCAGAAGGCAGGTGAGGCGGGCCCAGACTAGGCCCAGACTACTGTGCAGAGGGAGGGGGGCGAGTAGGGGAGGCCCCTTCCCTCTCTGGGCCCTGTCCAGCCCCAGGGACAATCGGGAATTCAGACCCCAGGCCTTGGGGGGAACAATGGAGCCCTTGAAGGCCCTCCCCCCGCATTGTGCTTGGTGGTGAGAGGTGGCCCTGGGTCAGGCCCAGGACTCGGCCAGGCACACACCCTGCGAGGGCCAGTGTCCAGCCGGCTGGCAGGTGGAAGGGCTCAGGGACTCCCATTTCCTGGCCTGGAAAAGGTAGGGCACTGCCCAGGGGACCAGGCGTGGGCAGCTGTGTGGGGACAAAGGTAATGCACCCTGTCTGTGGGCCCAGGGTCTCGGGCTCAGGAGAGGCACTCGGGGGACACCAGGTACTGTGCCTGGTCGGACCACCCTCTCTTCTCAGGGGACAAAATGGCGTGGTGGGGGAGGTGGGGCCCCGGGGCTGCTCAGGCCAGCTGGTGAGCGGGAAGGGAAGGGGGTGCACCGGGGACCTTCCCCAGCAGCTGGGGCTCCTCAGCTGTGCCGGTCCGGCCAGGCAGCTGCAGTGTGTCTGGAGGCTGGGCCTCAGACGGTTCCGGCCCTGTGGAGGGCTGGGGAGGCCTACCCCGCACTCATGGGCAGACGCACCAGGGTGGGTGCACCTGCCTGCCCGGCGCACCGCTCCTGACCCAGCCTGGGGCTCCTTCCCGTAAGTCCTCGGGGTGCCTGCTAGGCCGCAGGTGCTCAGGTCTGGGCCCCAAGGGTCACCAGGAGCAGACCAGACCCCTGCTGTCCAGGAGCGGCCCCCAGGGTGCCACAGATGTGAGTGGGCGGGCGGGCGGCCCCGGGCAGGGCGCCAGACGCGGGGGGCGGGGGGTCGGGACGGGGGGGGGGCATGGGGGGGGGGGTGGGGGGGGGTTGGGGGAGGGGTGGAGGCCCCTGCATGGTGGTGCTGCCAGGGCCCCCGGGCTCCCTGCCACAGCAGCCCCAGGAAGCGCCGCGACGCCCTCCCTAGACCTGGCCCCTGCAGGACGAGCACGCTCCCGATGGACGCAGAGCGGGGCTGCAGGGTGGAGCGCTTTGCCGGCCCAGCCAACCTCCCCGGTTCATCCTGCCCCTGCTGAGCACCCGTGTGGTGGGGGGGGGGGCTTGTGCGTGTGTGAGCGAGGGGGAGGGGGTGCGTGGCACACGCGTGCGCGTGCCAGGGTCTGTATGTGGACCCTGTGAGGGTGGGGGCTCCCTGGGGCAGACCCCACAGGCTGAGTGTGGAGCAGGAGGGGGCTGGAGAGGGGCAGGCAGTGGGCAGCCTGGGGGCAGCCCCCGTCCACCGAGCGGGAGACCGGTGCGCTCGGGAGCCGCGTGGGCTAGATGGCTGTGGCAGGGTGCCCTCCACACCTAGGGCTGGAGAACTGGGCCGCCTCTGCTCTGGGCCAGGTGGGCCAGGTGGAGCCTGACTGAGGCCCCCAGGATGGCGGTCCAGGGCCCCGGGGAGGGACATGGGACACCCGCAGAGCCAACAGAGGGAGATGCTGGGGGAGTCCCATGGCCGGGTCAGGCCCTGGGCTCTGAGCTCTCGAAGTTCAGGCCCAAGCTGACCTCGGGGTGCTTGTAGGCGCTCGCGTGTGGATGAGGGGCCACCCAGTGCTAGGTTCTGCCGGAGAACCTACGGTGCCCTGAGGTTCCCGGGGCAGGGTCCCTTGCAGATCTGGGGGGGCCTGTCTGGCGGCCCCACCTCAGTGGGAGGAAGCTCCGCCTGCCCTGGAGGGGCTCCTGGGAGGAAGCCGGGCCAGGGATGGGAAGGAAATGGCTGGGCAGGCCCTGGTCCTCACCCCCTACACACCCCCTCCGCTCCCAGGACCTTTGTTCAGACCCCCGCAGGGGTGAGAGGAGCTCAAATGCAGAGCCCACTCATGGATGCAGGCCATCCTGCTGCCTGCCAGAGCCCACCACCCTCCTCCCGGCAGTCTGGTCGGCCCCGAGGCCCTGGCTTCCGCCTCCCGGATCCTGGATCCCTCTGAGAGCGATCCCACCCACACTTGCTCTGACCGAGCTGTGGGGGGAGCTGCCATCTGAACGGAGCTAAGGTGCCTGCAAACTAGCACCCCGCCCCCCCACCGCACCCCCACCCGGTGGCCGAGCCCCCCTGGCCTCCTCCTGGCAGCACTGGACAGCCTTGGGTCAGCCTTCACCCCTCCTCGGGGGCAGGGTCCTCCCTGGGGCCTGCAGCTCAGCAAGAGTCATCAGCCAAAGTCCCTGCTCTGTGTGGCAGCCCCCAGAGAAGTGCCTGCCAGACAGGAGGACTCCCGTGACGGGGCGGGGAAGCCACCCCCAGCTCCCCAGCAGCGCTCTGGCCATCATCGGGCACCTTCTCAGTGGCAAAAGCCCACACTTGCTCAGTCCTCCTGCACCCCTGTGTTGTCCTGTTCTGGAGCCCCTCCACCCCGGACATCGGATCGTTGTTAACCCTCACAGCCCCTCCAGGTGCCCCCAGGGCCCCCCTGTCCACTCTCCTGTCTGTCCTCCGCTCACCTGTGTTGACCCCCTTGGCTGTGCTGATGTCAGGTACCCGTGGAGCGAGGCGTCTCCGATAACGCTTTCCTGCCGTGTCCCCATTGCCGGGGGTGCGGGTGGTTGTGCTCCAAGCCAGCTTTCTCACCAGCCTGGGGACTTCTGTTTTCCTAGGATTTCGTTTATTTACTTGACAGAGACAGCACCAGTAGGCAGAGCGAGAGGGAGAAGCAGGCTCCCCTCGGAGCAGGGAGCCCAACACAGGCCTCCACCCCAGGACCCCGGGGTCAAAGGCGAAGGCAGACGCCCAAGTGGCTGAGCCCCCCAGCCGCCCCGAGGCTGGGACTTCTGCCAGCCCGGACGCTCCGTCCTTGGTGCACGGGCTCTCTGGAGGGGCCGTCCTGAGCAGCCGGGAGCTGTGTGGTGGGGGCTGCGTACACTCTTTAGGGTTCCCTTTCCTTCCACCTTCATTCATTTAATCGTGTATATCAGTATGGATTCATTTAGTTTACACTCTGGGTCGGACTCTGTAACCCAGTCTGTAATACTGCATTACTCCACTATTCCCCAAATAGACGTGGCTTCAGACACAGGGCCCTTCTGCGGTACGCTGCCACGTCCCTCACTGTGGGCACGCGTGTGTGTGCACGTGCCTGCCTGTGTGGGTGCGCGTGTGTGCGGACGTGGAGGGCGCGTGTGTGCATGTGCAGGGGCTGAGTGAGGGCGTGGGCACGCGTTTGCACACGTGTGCGTGAGAGCGTGTGGGGGCGCCCCAAGTGTGCGCACACACGTACTTCCGTGCATTGCCGTGCGCCGACGTGTGTGTGTGTGTGTGTGCGCGCGGGCTTGCACTTCCTTGCTCTCCAGCACAAGCACGCTCGGGCCCGTTCCCTCCCCCCACCACGGCAGGAGCAGCTCCTCCACAAGCTCACGGTCCTTTACTGAGAGTGGCACCACGGTGCCTGTGTTCCTTGCTATGGATGTTTTCGCATGGCCACCCTTTTAGCTGCCGGGCAAGGGGCTATGCGCGTGTACAAACCCATGTACGCGCACTGGATCGTGACACTCCCTGGGGAGCCATCCTGTCTTGTTCAGCTGAACGCGAGTCCAGAGCGGATCTCCGACGCTACCCCACAGCTACGTGGGACATTCCAGTCCCTCCTCTTCCCTGGCGGGTCTATGGCCCCCAGGGAGTGAGAACCCCCAGGCAGTGACAAATAAAGCTGATAGGGGACAGCGCCCGCGGTCCCAGCCTCTGAGGCAGGTGGAGGAAGGGCGGGGCATGTGCAGAGTGGGCCAGGGCGTGGCGTGCAGAGGGTGGGCGGCCTCGGACACGTATGGGCGCGTGCGCAGGGCAGGCCTGGCACGTGGGGTCGTGTTCGGGGTGGGGCGTGGAGGGGTGGGTGTGGGCAGGCATGGAGCGGTGTCGGGGCGTGTGCAAGGTGAGCCAGGGCATGGAGCGTTGGGCGTGGACGCGGTGTGGACGTGTGTGGGCGCATGAGTGTGTGCAGGGTAGGATGTGTGCAAGGTGTGAGTGGGGCAAGGATGTGGGCAGGGGTGCGGGTGGAGCGTGGGTGTGTGCAAGTGTGCATGGGTGTGTGAGGGGCGGGTATGCTGGGGGCGGGGCCTTGGTTCCGACGCCGTGTGGTCTCGACCTGGGGGTGGACGGTACCCGGCGATGGACCAGGTACGCTTGGCTGTTACTACTGCAAAGTCTTGGGAGTCCCAGGAGCGGGGTCAGTGGGCTTCCTAAGGTGACCGGTGAGCTAGGCTCTCAGGGAGCAAGACAGGGCCTGGCACAGTTGCGCCCAAGGTTTGCTGATGGTGCGCAGGGGCGCAGGACAGAAAGCCGTCCAGGACAAGGCCTGGGGTTTGCCATTCCTGCCTGCATCTGCCTGGCCACGTCAGGAGGCATCTCGGGCCTTGGATTTGGAGGACCCTCCCGCATGGGACTGAGGCCAGAGCCGGTCAGTGCGGCCTCCTGAGCGCGGACTGACCCTGGCGTCACTGGGCGCGTGACACAGGCCCTGCACACACACACACACACACACGCAGCACTGGGCGTGGCCCTCACCTGAAGAGCCAGGGGTGGTGCCACCTGGGAGTCTGCCCCCACCCAAAGGCAGTCTGACTCCCCAGCTGTGCTCCCTCCAACTCCTCTGTCCAGACTGGCCCCCCCCAGCTGAGGGCCTGCAGAGCCAGCTCTGAGACGCCCTCTCTCCGACACATCTCATCTCTCGGCCTCCGACCCTCCGGCTGGCCCCCAGGGCAAAGCGCTGCTTCTCACACCTCAGGGCAGGGTCCGCCCCGCGCACCGCTGGAGCTAGTCTGAAGAGCCCCTTCTGGGGGTCTCCTCAAGCTGGCCATGGGCGTGCTGGGGGCATGGTCACCCCAGGAATTAGCAAACACTACAGCAAGGCTCGCATACATACCTAGACCGCACACCGGGACTCTTCCTCTCCTCCCTTCTCTGGGGGTCTCTGTCTTGGGAGGAAGAGAAGAGCTGGGGGCCCTCCCGCCACCCCTCTTCTGGGTTCCTGTGGAGGTGGGACTGTCGGCTCAGGGGCGGGGCAGATCCTGGGCGAGTGGGGGTTAGAACCCAGGGAGAACAGCCAGCCTGGCCGGTGAGGCGGGCCCCCCCCCCCCCCGGCGTGTGGCCCTGCCTGAGGGGGAGGGCTGGGCGTGTCCATCGGTGTGTAAGCGTGCACATGTAGCCGAGTGTGTGCACCAGCACAGGCGTTGGTGAATGTGTGCAGATAGGAGTGTGCGTGTCTCGGTGTGTGGACATCTGTGCATTTGATTATTAGTGTGTGTGCACACGAGCGTGTGCCTGGGCTCATGTGTGCAGCTGTATGCACGTGGGCGTCTGTGTGCACTTGAGGGCTTGTGCGCGTGTGGCTCTGAGAGGGGCACTGCACACAGATGTGAGGAAGAAGGGTCACTTCCCCAGGAACCCCAGCTGCCCCCTCTTCCTGCCCCCACCCAAGGGGAGAGGCCCCAGCTGCATAAAGAGGAGCTTCCCCGGAGCCCCCGCCTGCCTCCGCTGCCTCCAGGCCCAGAGGGAGGGGGCCAGAAGCGGCAGGCACTCAGGGGTCTCCTGTGCCCAAACTACCCCGAAGCAGGTACCGGCCTCGGTCACAAAGGAGGGAGGGTGGGCACCGGGGCAGGGGGGCTGCTACAGCCCCTCTCCCCTTCCTGGAGACACAAGACAATGAATGGCAGCATCATGGTCTCCTGGGCACAGGCCCACCTGGGGGTCAGCACTGCTCTGGGAGGCGGTGAGTGGCCCCGTGGCTGTCTCCGAGTGTCACCGATGCACTAATGTGTGTGTGCCTTGCTGGACCAGTCGGCATCCTGGACAGATGCCTGGCCTCACTCGGCTTCCCAGCGGGGCTGTCCTGGCTCCAAGACCGCCGAGGACAGGGTGGTGGTGGCAGGACGAGAGGGGAAGCGGCCTAGAAGGACTGTGGGCCAGTACGGTCCCTTGAGGAAGGAGTCTGGGGGTCCTTCGTGGAGAGGGAGGAAGCAAAGGCTCAGTGTAGGGTGTGGACAGGGAAGTGGGGAGGGGTGTAGCGCCGCGGGAGACTGGGTACCGAGGGGGCTCCAAGGGCTGGGGCTGGGGCCTGGAGGGTTACGGGATGCTGGGACCCTTGAGACCCTCTCCAGTGGCCTGGACCCTGCCTGAGTGGGGGGGCGGCATAAGTCTGGGCTGAGGCCCCACAGCCCCCAGATCCTGAGTGGGGCTGGACTTGCTCTCCCTTGTCGGCTCTAGGGCCTGGGCTGGGGTCCCCAGGGCTGGGGAAGGGCCGCAGCTTGCAAGGGGCCGGGCTTTCCGGGGGTGGGGAGGGTGTGGGGGCGAGCCAGGGCTGCGGCGGCTCGGCCGCTGCCAGTATCCATCCCGCAGGCGGGGTCGGGACCGAGGGTGGGCACGGCGCTCCTGGAAGGGCTGCCCCTTTCGCTGAAGGTGGTGAGCCCCCCCCGCAGGCAGGGTCCCTGGCTCCGGGCGCCCCGAGATCCGCTCTCCGCCCCCCAGTGCTCCCGTGACTCCGGGCCCGGAGAGTGCTCCTCCCGG
>NW_027399433.1:0-7830 GCF_003265705.2 Callorhinus ursinus | reverse complement strand
GGTGACCCCAGAGACACTGACCCTCCTCCGTGTTTTAGGAGCAGCGGTTGCGGCAGCGGAACACGGAGACAGAGGAGAGCCTGGCCAAGCGGCTGGCGGCCGCTCAGGTTGACCTGGAGAGCAGTGAGTGTGGGCCCTGGCGGCCGGGTGTCCCCCCGTCTCCTCAGCCAGCACGGGTCCCCGTGGAGGAGCCCCAGAGCCTGCACTGACCCTGTCCCCCCACCCCAGGCAAGGAGCAGGGCTTGTTTGACCTGGTCATCGTCAACGACAACCTGGACGTGGCCTATCAGGCCCTGGAGGAGGCCCTGGCCGAGGTGGGCTTCGCAGGGGGCGGGACTCAGCCCTGTGTTGCACGCGGGAGGGGGGGTGGGCAGGCCGCCTGGCCGTCAGCCCGCACTGGGTGAGACCCTCCTCCTCTGTCCACGGCAGGAAATCAAGAAGGCTCAGAGGACCAGCCGCTCCTGAGCAGGACCAGCAGCTGCGTACTCCCTGCTGGGGACTGCGCTCACCTCAGCTAGCGCCCAGACTGCCGCGGCCAGAGGACCCTGGCCTCCCCTTCCCCCTCTGCCGTGGGAGCTGGGTCAGGGTGTAATAAAGAACTGCTGGGCAGCAGTGTCCGTGAGCCACGGCATCTTGTCCTGGGCGCTGGGGACGGGGCCGTGCCTCCACAGTGGACCCCCGCTCCCGGCGGCCCCCAGACTCCCTGGACTCTACTTGCTGGGGCTTCCTTTGCCCCGTCTTCACAGCAGGGAGACCCTTGGTTGCTGGCGGGGGTGGGGGGGGTCCCCTGCAGCTGGGCTGGGGCCCCGGTCGGCATGGAGGAGGCTGCTGGACAACAGCTGCTTCTCCCACTGGCTTGTGGAGGTGCCCTGAGGCCTTGTGTGGGGAGAGGGACCCGGAGCTCATCCTGCTGGAGCCCCCTCCCTTCCTGCTCGTCCCTGCCCTGGGCCGGGCTGGCTCAAGGACAGCCACTGCTGACCGGGAGGGAGGCCAAACCCCTGCATCGTGCTGCGTGCCGTCCTCTGCCTTGTGCATGGTCCCCCTGGCGCCCGGTCCGGTCCCCGTGTTCCAGGGAGGACACTGTGGAGGGTTGGAGAGGGGCTGTCCCTCAGCCCTGGTCCGTGCCCGGGCCATGCTCCGGTGGTGGGAGCCCGGCCTGGATGCAGGCTGGCCACAGCAGCCGGCAGAGGGTTACTGGGCATGCCCCCCGCCCCCAGGCCAGAAGGCAGGTGAGGCGGGCCCAGACTAGGCCCAGACTACTGTGTGGAGGGAGGGGGGCGAGTAGGGGAGGCCCCTTCCCTCTCTGGGCCCTGTCCAGCCCCAGGGACAATCGGGAATTCAGACCCCAGGCCTTGGGGGGAACAATGGAGCCCTTGAAGGCCCTCCCCCCGCATTGTGCTTGGTGGTGAGAGGTGGCCCTGGGTCAGGCCCAGGACTCGGCCAGGCACACACCCTGCGAGGGCCAGTGTCCAGCCGGCTGGCAGGTGGAAGGGCTCAGGGACTCCCATTTCCTGGCCTGGAAAAGGTAGGGCACTGCCCAGGGGACCAGGCGTGGGCAGCTGTGTGGGGACAAAGGTAATGCACCCTGTCTGTGGGCCCAGGGTCTCGGGCTCAGGAGAGGCACTCGGGGGACACCAGGTACTGTGCCTGGTCGGACCACCCTCTCTTCTCAGGGGACAAAATGGCATGGTGGGGGAGGTGGGGCCCCGGGGCTGCTCAGGCCAGCTGGTGAGCGGGAAGGGAAGGGGGTGCACCGGGGACCTTCCCCAGCAGCTGGGGCTCCTCAGCTGTGCCGGTCCGGCCAGGCAGCTGCAGTGTGTCTGGAGGCTGGGCCTCAGACGGTTCCGGCCCTGTGGAGGGCTGGGGAGGCCTACCCCGCACTCATGGGCAGACGCACCAGGGTGGGTGCACCTGCCTGCCCGGCGCACCGCTCCTGACCCAGCCTGGGGCTCCTTCCCGTAAGTCCTCGGGGTGCCTGCTAGGCCGCAGGTGCTCAGGTCTGGGCCCCAAGGGTCACCAGGAGCAGACCAGACCCCTGTTGTCCAGGAGCGGCCCCCAGGGTGCCACAGATGTGAGTGGGCGGGCGGGCGGCCCCGGGCAGGGCGCCAGACGCGGGGGGCGGGGGGTCGGGACGGGGGGGGGGCATGGGGGGGGGGGTGGGGGGGGGTTGGGGGAGGGGTGGAGGCCCCTGCATGGTGGTGCTGCCAGGGCCCCCGGGCTCCCTGCCACAGCAGCCCCAGGAAGCGCCGCGACGCCCTCCCTAGACCTGGCCCCTGCAGGACGAGCACGCTCCCGATGGACGCAGAGCGGGGCTGCAGGGTGGAGCGCTTTGCCGGCCCAGCCAACCTCCCCGGTTCATCCTGCCCCTGCTGAGCACCCGTGTGGTGGGGGGGGGCTTGTGCGTGTGTGAGCGAGGGGGAGGGGGTGCGTGGCACACGCGTGCGCGTGCCGGGGTCTGTATGTGGACCCTGTGAGGGTGGGGGCTCCCTGGGGCAGACCCCACAGGCTGAGTGTGGAGCGGGAGGGGGCTGGAGAGGGGCAGGCAGTGGGCAGCCTGGGGGCAGCCCCCGTCCACCGAGCGGGAGACCGGTGCGCTCGGGAGCCGCGCGGGCTAGATGGCTGTGGCAGGGTGCCCTCCACACCTAGGGCTGGAGAACTGGGCCGCCTCTGCTCTGGGCCAGGTGGGCCAGGTGGAGCCTGACTGAGGCCCCCAGGATGGCGGTCCAGGGCCCCGGGGAGGGACATGGGACACCCACAGAGCCAACAGAGGGAGATGCTGGGGGAGTCCCATGGCCGGGTCAGGCCCTGGGCTCTGAGCTCTCGAAATTCAGGCCCAAGCTGACCTCGGGGTGCTTGTAGGCGCTCGCGTGTGGATGAGGGGCCACCCAGTGCTAGGTTCTGCCGGAGAACCTACGGTGCCCTGAGGTTCCCGGGGCAGGGTCCCTTGCAGATCTGGGGGGGCCTGTCTGGCGGCCCCACCTCAGTGGGAGGAAGCTCCGCCTGCCCTGGAGGGGCTCCTGGGAGGAAGCCGGGCCAGGGATGGGAAGGAAATGGCTGGGCAGGCCCTGGTCCTCACCCCCTACACACCCCCTCCGCTCCCAGGACCTTTGTTCAGACCCCCGCAGGGGTGAGAGGAGCTCAAATGCAGAGCCCACTCATGGATGCAGGCCATCCTGCTGCCTGCCAGAGCCCACCACCCTCCTCCCGGCAGTCTGGTCGGCCCCGAGGCCCTGGCTTCCGCCTCCCGGATCCTGGATCCCTCTGAGAGCGATCCCACCCACACTTGCTCTGACCGAGCTGTGGGGGGAGCTGCCATCTGAACGGAGCTAAGGTGCCTGCAAACTAGCACCCCGCCCCCCCACCGCACCCCCACCCGGTGGCCGAGCCCCCCTGGCCTCCTCCTGGCAGCACTGGACAGCCTTGGGTCAGCCTTCACCCCTCCTCGGGGGCAGGGTCCTCCCTGGGGCCTGCAGCTCAGCAAGAGTCATCAGCCAAAGTCCCTGCTCTGTGTGGCAGCCCCCAGAGAAGTGCCTGCCAGACAGGAGGACTCCCGTGACGGGGCGGGGAAGCCACCCCCAGCTCCCCAGCAGCGCTCTGGCCATCATCGGGCACCTTCTCAGTGGCAAAAGCCCACACTTGCTCAGTCCTCCTGCACCCCTGTGTTGTCCTGTTCTGGAGCCCCTCCACCCCGGACATCGGATCGTTGTTTACCCTCACAGCCCCTCCAGGTGCCCCCAGGGCCCCCCTGTCCACTCTCCTGTCTGTCCTCCGCTCACCTGTGTTGACCCCCTTGGCTGTGCTGATGTCAGGTACCCGTGGAGCGAGGCGTCTCCGATAACGCTTTCCTGCCGTGTCCCCATTGCCGGGGGTGCGGGTGGTTGTGCTCCAAGCCAGCTTTCTCACCAGCCTGGGGACTTCTGTTTTCCTAGGATTTCGTTTATTTACTTGACAGAGACAGCACCAGTAGGCAGAGCGAGAGGGAGAAGCAGGCTCCCCTCGGAGCAGGGAGCCCAACACAGGCCTCCACCCCAGGACCCCGGGGTCAAAGGCGAAGGCAGACGCCCAAGTGGCTGAGCCCCCCAGCCGCCCCGAGGCTGGGACTTCTGCCAGCCCGGACGCTCCGTCCTTGGTGCACGGGCTCTCTGGAGGGGCCGTCCTGAGCAGCCGGGAGCTGTGTGGTGGGGGCTGCGTACACTCTTTAGGGTTCCCTTTCCTTCCACCTTCATTCATTTAATCGTGTATATCAGTATGGATTCATTTAGTTTACACTCTGGGTCGGACTCTGTAACCCAGTCTGTAATACTGCATTACTCCACTATTCCCCAAATAGACGTGGCTTCAGACACAGGGCCCTTCTGCGGTACGCTGCCACGTCCCTCACTGTGGGCACGCGTGTGTGTGCACGTGCCTGCCTGTGTGGGTGCGCGTGTGTGCGGACGTGGAGGGCGCGTGTGTGCATGTGCAGGGGCTGAGTGAGGGCGTGGGCACGCGTTTGCACACGTGTGCGTGAGAGCGTGTGGGGGCGCCCCAAGTGTGCGCACACACGTACTTCCGTGCATTGCCGTGCGCCGGCGTGTGTGTGTGTGTGTGTGTGCGCGCGGGCTTGCACTTCCTTGCTCTCCAGCACAAGCACGCTCGGGCCCGTTCCCTCCCCCCACCACGGCAGGAGCAGCTCCTCCACAAGCTCACGGTCCTTTACTGAGAGTGGCACCACGGTGCCTGTGTTCCTTGCTATGGATGTTTTCGCATGGCCACCCTTTTAGCTGCCGGGCAAGGGGCTATGCGCGTGTACAAACCCATGTACGCGCACTGGATCGTGACACTCCCTGGGGAGCCATCCTGTCTTGTTCAGCTGAACGCGAGTCCAGAGCGGATCTCCGACGCTACCCCACAGCTACGTGGGACATTCCAGTCCCTCCTCTTCCCTGGCGGGTCTATGGCCCCCAGGGAGTGAGAACCCCCAGGCAGTGACAAATAAAGCTGATAGGGGACAGCGCCCGCGGTCCCAGCCTCTGAGGCAGGTGGAGGAAGGGCGGGGCATGTGCAGAGTGGGCCAGGGCGTGGCGTGCAGAGGGTGGGCGGCCTCGGACACGTATGGGCGCGTGCGCAGGGCAGGCCTGGCACGTGGGGTCGTGTTCGGGGTGGGGCGTGGAGGGGTGGGTGTGGGCAGGCATGGAGCGGTGTCGGGGCGTGTGCAAGGTGAGCCAGGGCATGGAGCGTTGGGCGTGGACGCGGTGTGGACGTGTGTGGGCGCATGAGTGTGTGCAGGGTAGGATGTGTGCAAGGTGTGAGTGGGGCAAGGATGTGGGCAGGGGTGCGGGTGGAGCGTGGGTGTGTGCAAGTGTGCATGGGTGTGTGAGGGGCGGGTATGCTGGGGGCGGGGCCTTGGTTCCGACGCCGTGTGGTCTCGACCTGGGGGTGGACGGTACCCGGCGATGGACCAGGTACGCTTGGCTGTTACTACTGCAAAGTCTTGGGAGTCCCAGGAGCGGGGTCAGTGGGCTTCCTAAGGTGACCGGTGAGCTAGGCTCTCAGGGAGCAAGACAGGGCCTGGCACAGTTGCGCCCAAGGTTTGCTGATGGTGCGCAGGGGCGCAGGACAGAAAGCCGTCCAGGACAAGGCCTGGGGTTTGCCATTCCTGCCTGCATCTGCCTGGCCACGTCAGGAGGCATCTCGGGCCTTGGATTTGGAGGACCCTCCCGCATGGGACTGAGGCCAGAGCCGGTCAGTGCGGCCTCCTGAGCGCGGACTGACCCTGGCGTCACTGGGCGCGTGACACAGGCCCTGCACACACACACACACACACACGCAGCACTGGGCGTGGCCCTCACCTGAAGAGCCAGGGGTGGTGCCACCTGGGAGTCTGCCCCCACCCAAAGGCAGTCTGACTCCCCAGCTGTGCTCCCTCCAACTCCTCTGTCCAGACTGGCCCCCCCCAGCTGAGGGCCTGCAGAGCCAGCTCTGAGACGCCCTCTCTCCGACACATCTCATCTCTCGGCCTCCGACCCTCCGGCTGGCCCCCAGGGCAAAGCGCTGCTTCTCACACCTCAGGGCAGGGTCCGCCCCGCGCACCGCTGGAGCTAGTCTGAAGAGCCCCTTCTGGGGGTCTCCTCAAGCTGGCCATGGGCGTGCTGGGGGCATGGTCACCCCAGGAATTAGCAAACACTACAGCAAGGCTCGCACACATACCTAGACCGCACACCGGGACTCTTCCTCTCCTCCCTTCTCTGGGGGTCTCCGTCTTGGGAGGAAGAGAAGAGCTGGGGGCCCTCCCGCCACCCCTCTTCTGGGTTCCTGTGGAGGTGGGACTGTCGGCTCAGGGGCGGGGCAGATCCTGGGCGAGTGGGGGTTAGAACCCAGGGAGAACAGCCAGCCTGGCCGGTGAGGCGGGCCCCCCCCCCCCCCGGCGTGTGGCCCTGCCTGAGGGGGAGGGCTGGGCGTGTCCATCGGTGTGTAAGCGTGCACATGTAGCCGAGTGTGTGCACCAGCACAGGCGTTGGTGAATGTGTGCAGATAGGAGTGTGCGTGTCTCGGTGTGTGGACATCTGTGCATTTGATTATTAGTGTGTGTGCACACGAGCGTGTGCCTGGGCTCATGTGTGCAGCTGTATGCACGTGGGCGTCTGTGTGCACTTGAGGGCTTGTGCGCGTGTGGCTCTGAGAGGGGCACTGCACACAGATGTGAGGAAGAAGGGTCACTTCCCCAGGAACCCCAGCTGCCCCCTCTTCCTGCCCCCACCCAAGGGGAGAGGCCCCAGCTGCATAAAGAGGAGCTTCCCCGGAGCCCCCGCCTGCCTCCGCTGCCTCCAGGCCCAGAGGGAGGGGGCCAGAAGCGGCAGGCACTCAGGGGTCTCCTGTGCCCAAACTACCCCGAAGCAGGTACCGGCCTCGGTCACAAAGGAGGGAGGGTGGGCACCGGGGCAGGGGGGCTGCTACAGCCCCTCTCCCCTTCCTGGAGACACAAGACAATGAATGGCAGCATCATGGTCTCCTGGGCACAGGCCCACCTGGGGGTCAGCACTGCTCTGGGAGGCGGTGAGTGGCCCCGTGGCTGTCCCCGAGTGTCACCGATGCACTAATGTGTGTGTGCCTTGCTGGACCAGTCGGCATCCTGGACAGATGCCTGGCCTCACTCGGCTTCCCAGCGGGGCTGTCCTGGCTCCAAGACCGCCGAGGACAGGGTGGTGGTGGCAGGACGAGAGGGGAAGCAGCCTAGAAGGACTGTGGGCCAGTACGGTCCCTTGAGGAAGGAGTCTGGGGGTCCTTCGTGGAGAGGGAGGAAGCAAAGGCTCAGTGTAGGGTGTGGACAGGGAAGTGGGGAGGGGTGTAGCGCCGCGGGAGACTGGGTACCGAGGGGGCTCCAAGGGCTGGGGCTGGGGCCTGGAGGGTTACGGGATGCTGGGACCCTTGAGACCCTCTCCAGTGGCCTGGACCCTGCCTGAGTGGGGGGGCGGCATAAGTCTGGGCTGAGGCCCCACAGCCCCCAGATCCTGAGTGGAGCTGGACTTGCTCTCCCTTGTCGGCTCTAGGGCCTGGGCTGGGGTCCCCAGGGCTGGGGAAGGGCCGCAGCTTGCAAGGGGCCGGGCTTTCCGGGGGTGGGGAGGGTATGGGGGCGAGCCAGGGCTGCGGCGGCTCGGCCGCTGCCAGTATCCATCCCGCAGGCGGGGTCGGGACCGAGGGTGGGCACGGCGCTCCTGGAAGGGCTGCCCCTTTCGCTGAAGGTGGTGAGCCCCCCCCGCAGGCAGGGTCCCTGGCTCCGGGCGCCCCGAGATCCGCTCTCCGCCCCCCCAGTGCTCCCGTGACTCCGGGCCCGGAGAGTGCTCCTCCCGG
>NW_027399432.1:0-7831 GCF_003265705.2 Callorhinus ursinus | reverse complement strand
AGGGAGCAGTGCTACATACCCTGGGATCTCTGGAGTTGAAATCATTTACGGATTTCATAAGCGGCTTCCGTGATGTGAGCAGCAGGATCGCCAACACTTACCCTTCCTATGGAGACTTGTCTGCAGCACCAGGAGCAGCCTCAGAAGAGATGTTTGCCTCTCTGCCTGTCTCCACAGGCCCTGCCCTACATGTGTCTGCTCATCGTCATGCTGTTCTTCATCTACGCCATCATCGGCATGCAGGTGGGTGCGCCTGACGGGACAGGGAGCAGAAGGGGGGGGCCTGTGCCCTGGGGCAGAAGGGCACTGATCATGGTCATCAAATGGTATCAATGACAGATTGGCACTTGGGGAACATTTCTATGTTTGAAGCACTTTGTGAACGTAATTCTCAGAAAGGCTGTTCTACCGATAAGGACACGGAGGCTGGGCACCACGGGTTTGGGCCTGTCACCCAGAGTCCACTAGTGAGACGTAGCTCTACTGTCTGTGGGAAAATGTTCTGCTGTGCTCCTGAGTGGAACCCCATTGGGCTGTTAGGGTGTTGATGGGCATGTTTGATTGGGTGCCCGGCCTCCATGTTGGTGGAGCTTTTGAGCACATCTGCCTGGTGCTGAGTGGCCTGCAAAGCACCCGCTGGTCATTCTGTTAGTCCAGAGAGTTGACCTGATCTTTTACAGGAAATTATATATTACAGAAGAAAAAATTCAACAGGGTCACACCAGATCACTGTACTGTCAAGTTCAGCTTGGATAAGTTAGATTGCCTTTATTTTGCCAAAGAACCCTTTGTCAGCTACTTGGAAAAACATTTAAAAGACAAAGCAGTGTTCCAGTTTTAAATCTTTGGCATCTGGCCACTTTTCAACAGTAGGATGGCAGATGGATCCAAATGTTAAATTATAGTGGGAGAAGCCATTGTCTTAAAAGTTAGCTGAAAAGTGATTTTTAAACTCTACTTCAGGGATTGAAAAGGTTCTCTTCCTTTAAAATTTGTTGAGATCGGATGCTATTTAAAAAATATATATATTTGTGCGTGCTTTGGTTTGGGAATTTATAAGACCAGAAGGGTCGCTGAACTTTGTTTTTGGTGAATATGTGATAGTTCATAAATTTTTCAGCCAGATTCCAGATTTTAAGCCAAGTACAGTTACTGACTTGTTTGCATTCCTAACCCTAAAAATAAATCAATTAAAATGGATAGAAAGCCCATTGTGATATTGCACAGAAATTTAGAAAGAAACTTTCAGGTTGACCTCATAGCTATTACCAATAAAATTACTGCTTCGGACTCATTGATGATAGGGTGAAATTTCAAATGCTTCCTGTCTTATATATAGCGCAGCCCATGTAAACTTAGCTCCGGGTGGCATTTTTACTCGGCATACGGACTTGCAGGTGTAGACATGCGGAGCTGGGTTGGGGTGCGGGCAGTGACGTGTTTGGCTGGAAGTGCTGGCCCCTCCAGCCCCTGCCGCAATGGTGGTGCCTAAGGGCAGCGTTCTGTGCCTTGTGGGTCCTCACGTGCACACACCCTCTTCTGCCTGGCCACAGCTCCTGAGGGCCCAACAGGACCAGCCTTGCAGCCTTCTTTCTCATTTCAGGTTTTTGGAAATATTGCCCTGGATGATGACACCAGCATCAACCGGCACAACAACTTCAGGACGTTTGTGCAAGCCTTGATGCTGTTGTTCAGGTGTGTTGATTGGGGAGTCAGCGCAGGCTCAGATGCTCCTCCGTTCAGGAGGGACAGGGCGTGTGCCAACCCAGAGGGCCACCCCCTCTGACCCCAGCTCGTGCTGGCTTCCCCTCAGTGGGCCTTCCCTGCTTCTTCTCCCCTCTTCCTCCTTCCTTCCCTAAGGGTTCCTGGGCCTCGGGACAGACGGAAGTAAGTCCATGAGGGAGGTCAATCTGAGAGCCCCAGGTGAGGCTGGCCTTGACCACCTCAGCTCAGATCCCTGGGGGTGGCCAGAAGGCCTCTGGTAAAGCTGCAGCCAAGCCTCTGGGAGGACAGAAGGTGTCCAGCAGGGCCTTTTTCGCTGTGCTGGCCATAGGCTTTGCATCTGCTCACCTTGTTGACTGCAGGGTCTGTGGAATCGGGGCCGGGGGCGGGGGCAGGGCAGGGCAGGGGGACACAGTGTGTGCTACTCAGGGACCCAAGGAACTCAACTGGCCAGAGTGAGTGCCTCCACCTGCCCCGTGGCTCACAGGACTGCAATTCTCTAGGCTCCAGGCTCCAAGGCAGGCAGAGTAGCTTGTTTCTGGCTCAGGCACCTCCTGTGTGCTCGCAAGTGCTGCATGTCAGCTTTTGTTATGAGATGTGACACACTCTCTGTGGCCCATCCTGGTTTGGGGGCTGTGGGGAGGGGGTGAATGTGTCTCACTGTCTCCAGGGTCCCCTTCATTAAGGCAAGCCCACCACATGACCCTAGGAGGGAAGAAAGGGGCGCTTCATAGGGACTTGTGGAGGAGGGGTGCTGACATAAAACCCTGCCTGGGGCTCGTTCTTGAGGTGCCCACACACGTGTTTGTTTATGCAGATGCACCAGGATGCTGTAAGGCCTGTGCTGGGAGATGCCCAGCACGGTTAATCCCAGGCAGATGCATTCCAGGGCCCGTGGAGGTTCTTCTTTTTATGGAGGGAGATCAGACCAATCTGCGTAGCTAAGCTGCCTGGAGAGAGTTTTCTGACTCTTGTTTTTGAATCAGATGGACAAGTATCCTTAGGCCTACACTTTCTCCAAATGACATCATTTCTCTGAACTTTAGCTATTACATTCATTTCATCTCTTCATTTATTAATGTCCTGCCTCGTGCTACAAGAGTTGAGGCAGGCCTATGAAACCAGCCTTAGTTTTAAGTCTTTGTGCTCAAAGATCTGTTTTCCTCCCTGGTCTCTGTGTCACATGTGAGCACCAGTATCAGTCAGGCCTGGCATTGGACAGCTGCCCTGCAGGAAAACAATGGTATTCCCAGCCATTGTTAATGGGAAGTGGGCTCAACTTGTGCCGTGCACTGGCCATGCAGGCACACCCCAGTGTCGGGGGGGGGGGGACCCAGGCCTCTGGTCTGCCTGCTAGTCTAGTGCACATCTGGCCCTCGTGCTGGCTGCATACCCAGGGACAAAAGTCCATGAAGAAAGGTCCTCCAGGGTTGCTGTTCAGGCTGGTGGGGTTGTTCTTGGTGTGTTCAGGAAAGAGCAGACGCTGGTGTGGCTGGAGTGGACTGAGCAGAGACCACTGTAAAAGAGCAGGCTGAGAGTTTCACAGAGCTATGGGCAGTTGTGTGAACTTTGGCTTTTGCAGGGAGTGAGGGGTCATTGAGAGGAAAAGTGACCTGATTTCACCTGTGTTTAGTGGACCCACTTGGCTCTTGGGTGGGGCAGAGCAGGAAGATCTGTGAGGAAGCTATTGCAGCAGCTCAGGGGAGGTGGATGTTGCTTAGCCCAGGGTGCTGAGAAGTGGTAAGAGTCTAGCTGGTTTTTGAAGGAAATGAGCTGATGAAGCTGGTGAGAAGGAATGGAGACAGGGATGCCTGCAGTATATTTGGCCTAAGAAATGGGATTGAGCCCCCATTTCTTGAATCAGGGAAGGTTGGGATGGCACATGCTGGGTGAGGGAGGCCAGGAAGTGCTGTGTTGGGTTCGAGGTGCCAGAGGTCCATGAAGGGGCGCTCACCATAGTGCTGACTTTTGGTGCAGTGCCTTGTTTTCACTAACTAGTTCTTTCCGAGTTAAAAATCAATTTGAAAACCTAATGCCAGAGGATTCTTTTTGAGTACGGGGCTGTGAGTCCCAGGTCTGGGGACCAGGCAGGATCACCCACGAACCTCAGCTCTCCCGCTGGGTCCCCCTGCTGGCCCTGTCGCCCGGGTCTGAGCTGGGAGTCTGTCTCCCCACCTGGCTCGCTGTGCGGAATTCCGCTCTTCCTGGCCAGCACCCAGCAGTGCTGCAGGGCCAGGCCCACCCCCGCGAGAGGGGCCCACAGGCTGCCGGAAGGAGCGCAGACAGGAGAGGGGCCGGTCCCAAGAGCGGAGGCAGCCCACCTCTTCTTCCTTGGAGAAGCAGCGTTTCTACTCCTGTGACCGCTTTGGGGGCCGGGAGCCCTTGCAGCCCAAACCCTCCCTCAGCAGCCACCCCACGTCACCAACAGCTGGGCAGGAGCCAGGACCCCGAAGACCAGTAAGACAGGACCCCCCTCACTGCCCCTCCTTATGAGCCCCCCCCACCATGCTCCGAATCCTCCTTCATGTCCTGGTTCCCAGGCCCGAGTCTGCGCTGCCCCCATCCTTGCTCCATTCCTCCTGCACCAGCCGGATCCTCCCCTCCCAACTGTCCTGGACTGGCCTCTGGTCTCCCTTCTCCCCGAGCTGTGCCTGTCCCTTTGTTACCCACTGTTTCCCAACCACCTCCCCTGGCCTACCGGCACCAGCGGCTTTCTCCCCTCCACCACACACCCTACCGGTCCCCTCCCAGGGTGCCTGCCTCTCTCCATGCCTCACCCCCCACCTCCATGGTTCTCACCTGCATTGGCCTCTGGTCTGGGACTTTGATTTTTTTTTTCTCTGTTCTATTTGCCTGTAGGGTGGTGGTTCAGTGAATGGGAGCCCCTTGTTGTCAACATCCAGTGCTAGCACCCCTGGCCGTGGTGGGCTGAGGCAGCTCCCCCAGACTTCGCTGACCCCCCATCCCAGTGTCACCTACAACACGGCCAACTTTTCGCCTGTCCACTTTACTGGGGCACAGACCAGCCTCCGCACCTTTTCCCCAGGCCGGCTTAGCCATGGCCTTTCCAAACACAACGCTCTGTTCCAGAGAGAACCCCTCAGCCAGCCCCTGGCCGCCGGCTCTAGGATCGGTTCTGACCCTTACTTGGGGCAGCGTCTGGACCGTGAAGACACTGCCCGCACCCAGCCCAAGGACACGCTTACCTTCGAGGAGGCTGTGGCCACCAACTTAGGCCACTCCTCCCGGACTTCCTATGTGTCCTCTCTGACCTCCCAGTCGCACCCCCTCCACCGCTTGCCCAACGGCTGACACTGCACTCTGGGGCTCAGCTCGGGCGGCCGGGTTCGGCATAGCTACCACCACCCCAACCAAGACCACTGGTGCTAGCCGCACCTCTGCTGCAAGCCTGCTGTGGGCGCGTTCCAGCCGATGAGTTTTATCATCCACGCTGGGCTCCCAGGGACGCGCAGGGGCAGCAGCCCCTGAGAGGAGGGGCCCCTCCATTGGGGTCAGCTGGGGGGAGGCCCCGAGGCTCCCCCATCCCCCCACCCCCACCTCCTCTTTCGCGCTTGACCAATTCCTAAAGCCCTTTCAGAGAGGGACGTGGCTCTCTCTGTCCCCTTGTATGCTGCCTGCCTGGGTCTCGTACCACAGACCCTACACGAGAAATCGTTGCATGTGCTGAGTGGGACCCTGTCATTCTGAATCCTGTGTGATGGCTCCCAGCGTCTGGGGGTGTCCCTGGGCCACTTTTAGGAGGTGTGGATCTGGTAGAGACCATCCTTTATCCACGTGTGTGGTATGGAGCCTGGCATGTTTACACGCCTGGCCAGATAAGACAGTGATGATGGTCAACAGCAGTAGCTTCGGGAGCCCGGCTTGTGGCTCCGTGCATTTTTGTCAACGCCCACAAACACGAACACATCTGGCGTGTCTCTTTGTACCTGAAACAGCAGGTAGACACCAGAAATACACTCACACATACTCTCTGTCCTCTCCCAGATGCTGTCAACCTTGACATGGACAAAATCTGGAAAACATTCTTGCTGTTGGTTTTGGTCTTTAATCGAAACACCCTTCCCTCTTTTGTCAATTCCATATACTTGATCTAAAAAGAGTAAAACAGAAAAATGGGGAAAGAAATAGTAACAGAACTTAAAAAAATCCAACCTGTAGGAAGCTCTCAGCTCTTTGGGGTGTGTGTGTGTGTGTGTGTGTGTGTGTGTGTGTGTGTGTGTGTGTGGCTTGTGCGAGGAGATGCTCTTGCATCCAGCTTGGGTGACC
Source organism: Callorhinus ursinus (assembly GCF_003265705.2). Lineage (NCBI taxonomy): Eukaryota > Metazoa > Chordata > Mammalia > Carnivora > Otariidae > Callorhinus > Callorhinus ursinus. The sequence goes on along the minus strand of NW_027399432.1, from coordinate 1,822 downwards.
CCCCAGCTCCCCTGGCTTCTGCTACTCTCGACCAAGTGCCTGACTTCCGAGCCCTCTCGTGCCAGGCTACCTGGGGGCAGTGACGTGAAGCCTGTGTGAAGCGTGGGTGAATCCTTGCAACTGTTTCCATTCCAAATATCAAACAAATAGAAAGCTGGTGTCCATGGAGAACACTCATATAACATCCAGTGGGACAGTTGTAGTTGGAAATGAAGCGACCATTTCCCTGTTTTCCTCACACGAGTGGAATGGTCACTGTGGCACAAGACATGGGAAAGCAGGAAGCGAAAGTGAAATCCAACCTCATGGCCACTGTCAACGGGAAACACCGTAGGTAGGAGACTGTGCATAAAATTCCGGGAGACCCTTTGTTTCGTGCACAAAAGTAATATTTCGATGATTAGATTTTAGTGCATCCTACGTGTTTGGAAATGTCAGATTATCTCTTCGCTGGATCATTTGAGTGTTCCCATTGGGTGTTGCCCCATGACTCACCTTAAAGAAACTTGGCCTGTGACGTGTGTGTGCGTTTCTCTGTGTGGAGTTGTGTCCCAGTGAGTGGATGTCATTAACCCAAAGGGCTATGCAACAAAAGACACACATTCAGTAGAAATAAATCACGTAAGACCACCACCTGTTCTAGGGTTTCAGCATGATTGTGACCAAACCATTTTAGAGAATCTCCTTACTGGAAGGCACAACACTCTGAAACTTTAGATTACAGAATATTTTACCGCAATAGGAAATAACAACTGGAACGGTATCTCAGACTCTGCATGAGATAGCTCTGTTCCTGTTGCAAAGCAGAAGGATGTGTATTTTGATACTGATATTTCATCTCTCCCCATGTTATTGGGAATGTATCCATTCTGTGCAGAACCACAGCTGCTTCCCAGGCCATGTTGGGTGGAGAATCACTGTTCTAGCCCCACACAGCCTCACCAATCTGTCTGGATTCTTCTAGACACTGGAATTGGTGAAAACTACAGGGAGTGGGGGAAGAGATACTGTGTCTTATTTTCCTGACTTTGCGTTTTGTTTCTGTATAGTCTCTTCTCAGCTATCATATGTTTCCACTGAGATCTCATAGTGAGTTGCAAAATTTGAAATGCATTAACCAGTTGTCTGCATCTAGACCAAGCAGTGGCTGTAGTTTGAATAGGTTATGTGTGCATGTAAAATATATACATATATACATATATACAAGTATGTGCATGAAATGTATATCTTCGTACTTTTTGTTACAATGTACTCATTTGTTAATTTTTAATTATATTTGATATAAATCAAAGGTTTGTTGCAAAACTTTATATTTAAGAACAGTGTCAATAAAAAAAAACCAAAAAGATATCCCAACTATGCAACACAACAGGGACCTGCTTTAAAATAATCCTGTGATTGACGAGTTTGCTGCCTGAGTAATATTGATCACCCAGACTTTGGATTCTGCTATTGTTTCTACAATGATATTTGGTATGAATCAAAGTCATTGGATTAAAATAAAACTTAGCAAAAAATCAAAACAAACACCACCATGGTGTTGGGTGATGTATGCAAGAGGTGTGGGAGTCAGCAACCTGTGCGTCCTCAGGAGGCAGGGCCACCTCCATGGGCGTGTGGGCAGGAGTGCAGAGCTGAGCAGCTCTCCGGAGAAAATAACGCCCTAAAACTGATTTGGGCCTGTTCATGAAGCAAGTGTGGATCAGTCTGAGAATCTGGGTGGGGTTGGGGTGAAGGTCATGGGTTGGGGTCAGGGCCAGGGTCTGGATCGGGGTTAGGTTTAAGCATAATTGACTTTCTTCCCCCTCCTCCATCTCCCTGG
>NW_027399431.1:0-7831 GCF_003265705.2 Callorhinus ursinus | reverse complement strand
GCCATAAAGAGAATGAAATCTTGCCATTTGAAATGACATGGATGGAGATAGAGTGTATAATGCTAAGTGGAATAAGTCAGAGAATGACAAATACCATAAGTTTCACTCATATGTTGAATTTAAGAAACAAAAGAACAAAGGAAAAGAGAGAGAAAGCTAGAGAGAAACCAAGAAATAAACTCTATATAGAGAACAAACTCATGGTTACCAGAGGGGTGATGGGTGAAATAGGTGATGGGGATTAAGGAGTACATTGTGATGAGCACCGGGTGTTGTATGGAAGTGCTGAATCCCTATGTTGCATACATGAAACTAATATAACACTGTATGTTAAGTATACTGGAATTAAAATTAAAAACAATACAAAAACTAATGAAATACCTTTTTATATACACTAGGATAGCTAAAATAAAGAAAGACGATAACAAGTGTTGGTGAGAAGGTAGAGAGATTGAATCATCATACATTGGTGGAGGGATTGTGAAATGATGAAATCACTTTGAGCATCAATTTGGGACTCCCTCAAAAATTCAACACAGACTTACCATACGACTCTGTAATTCCATTCTTCATAGGCCCAAGAGAATTGAAAGGATATGTCTAAACAAAAAATTGACCACAGATGCTCATAGTGGCATAATTTATAGTAGCCCAAATGTGGTAACAACCCAAATGTCCATCAACTAAAGAATAGTTCAGTAAAACAGAATATTTGTCATAAAGAAAGAATGAAATGCTCATGGATGCTATAACATGAAATATTGAACCTTAAGAATATTATGCTAAGTGAAAGAAGCTAAATACAAATGGCCATAATATGTGTCCTTCCATTTATATGAAATTTCAGAATAGGCACCTCCATAGAGACAGAAAACCATAGAGACAGAAAAGAGGTTAGTGTTTACCATGGACTGGGGAAAGGGGAAAATGTGAAGGGGCTACTGATGGGCATGAGGGGTCTTTTGGGAATGATAAAATATTGCTACATTTCCTAGTGGTGATTACTGCACAACTATAATGTATTAAACACTGAATTGTGTTTTTTAACTGGGTGAATGTTAAGGTATATGAGTCAGAACTTAATAAAGCTGTCATAAAAATAAATATGAAACAAAGATTTTCAAATATAAACTGAAAGCATAACTTAAAGTTAATAAAAGGTAGTTATCAAGTAAAAGTAAAATGATCCTAATGGAAGCTTTGATATGCAAGAAATAATAAAGAGCAATGAACAGAGAAGATATTTGTTTAGTTGTCTAAACTATATGAAACAAAAATTTCCTTAGTTAAATAATTGTATAAAACAAGAGTATATTAAACAAACATAATATTTCTTAATTTAATCAAGAGGAGAAAAGAGTATGTATTTATGCAAGTCCAATCTGATATAAAACAGTAATAAGCTCTTTAAGGTAAATCCATTTTATAATAGAATAATTTTTTTCAGTTTCAGATAGAATTTATAAGCTAGAAGTTCTGTGTATAAGTTGGGAGGGTTAAATGTATAATTTCTAAAAACATGTATTATAGGAAAAATGTGAAAATACCATTTAACATTATTTTGTAAGTTTAGGAATATCTGAATTTTCAAAGTTGACATAAATTGATAAACAATGGAACATAATAATAAAGTTACTAAACTTGAAAGATGAAGAATCCTGTGAAGGTCTGTGCAAATGCATATCCATAAACAGTGAAAAATCAGAATGGCTTTATCGTTTATACAGTTTCATTGAATTCCAATATTTTGCTAAACAATTGTGACAGTGATGTGAGAGAAAATAGGGCCTGAGGAAATAGGACTTAAATTGCAGATTTAATATTCAATTTTTAAGGCAATAAAATAAACATTCTCCATGGATGCATCACTCAATATAACTTGATTGTTTAAAGATATTTGATGATACATCCAGACAATCAATACGTGACTCAAAACAAAAGTGAAAAGTTGTGGCTTGAAAGGATTTGCTATTAGTCCATCACCTTTTTTAGAAGTGCAAATACCACACAGCTGTTGAAATTGTAATCAGAGGATCTAAGTTTGTATATAATTACTTTACCATTAAAATATCACCTTATGAAAATCAGATGGATAAAAGGATGGGCATGTGCCAGAAGGTTTAAAAATGCTAAATTCTTTATTTAGTAAATAGAATAATTAGTGGATTCTATCTGTTTCCAAGTTAAAAAAGTAAGAGTTAATGCACTTCTAGTTTAATAATTTCTAAAGGTAAACTAGAAAAACTGTACTGTTTATATACTTCCAAATTACTATTAGGGGGAAAAAGACCCATAAAAGCACACACACACAAAAAAACACCACAGCCATGTAGAAATCTTTATAGGGGCTATTTAAAAGAGAAAACAAAATATAAAATAAAAAAATGTTTTGATAATATGTACATAGATTAAATTTAACTAGAAAAAATTAGATTCGGTCAAACAAATTTCACACTAAATTAAATAGCCTTATAAACTCTAAGTCAATATGCCTCAGAAATGCCAAAATAGAAGTATGGAAGAAAAAGAAAGCAAGCCAGAGAAACAAAAAAGAAACAGAAGTCAGATTACTAAAGCAAGAGAAATTTGAAAGGAGGTGAGAGGAGCAACAATGAATCATGAAACAGAGAGGCACTTCTAAATTACAAAGGTTACAACCCAAACTGGAAATCTAATGGTCCTGAGTCTTCATGTAACAAATAACACAGCATCAAAATCTATATTGCCGAAATAATAGGACATTCAATAAAAAATTGTAATAAAATGTCTGACTTCATTTTTGAAATGTGACTCCTGAGAGGTCTCAAGTCCTTCATTTCCCTTTCCACTGCTTTCCCAAATCTAGGCAGGCTGGTAAGAAAGCCTGGTCCCCTCTCCTTCAGTGCTAATGGAAAACTCACAGCAGGCAAGCCCCAACTCATGCCTATGGGAAGCCCCCAAAAACTTTAAAAACCAATCTAGTCTCCTGCCTTTTAGGTCATTTTTGGACCTGCTTGGGATCCTGCACTGCCTTCCCAAGAAAGCCTCATTATGTGATGAATGAAACTTTCCCTACCCATTGGTATGGTACCGCTGTCTCAACATCTAAACAAAAGTTTTCATTTGTGTCGGGGGAGTCCATCCAGTTACTGCGTGATGATTACAACAGAAATAGACAATTGTGTTAGGATTTTTTTAAATTAACATATAATGTATTATTTGTTTCAGGGGTTGTATTAGGGTATTTTAACCCTATCTCTCAGCCCAGGCAAGAAACAAATGAATATACAGAGGGTCTAAATGGTATAGACAGATGTATTTAAATTAAATGCATACACATCTACTTGATTATATATTTATATCTTATGTGTTTAGCAATAAATAGATATAAAATATATATATACATGTACAACACATAGATATACAGTCATATATAATGTATATGTATGTAAGCATTGGTATGTGTGTGCATATATGTGTGTCAACATACACCCAAAAGAAACCTTATAGAGAGTATAACTTCTTTCAAGTATCCAATGAATATTTTTTTTTTAAGTAGGCTCCACACCTAATGTGGGGCTTGAACTCATGACCCTGACATCAAGAGTCACGTGCTCTACTGACTGAGCCAGCTAGGTACCTCTATCCAAGGAACATTTTTAAATGATTATGTAGTAAGGCACATCTGCAAACGAAACAAAAAAAAATCAAGAATAGAAAAACAGACCCCAGTATTTGATGATAAACAAAAACTGGAAATTGATAAGAAAACTAGAAACTGGAAACCACAAACCACTGGGAAATTGACTTAATTTCTTCTTCTCTCCCCCACTTGATTATTTTCTACAAAAATTGGACTGTGATTAATTTTGAGGAGTATTTCTATGCCCAAGAACTTTTGGGATTTTGCACCTCCTGGTTTTGGGAAGAGGTGAGAATGTTTAAGTGTAAGTATACAGCTTTTGTTGTTGTGAATGGACATTGTGCCATTTGTACAAAGGCAAGTATGGTCTTGAATAGTCAAATGGGTGAGCTGTGCTCATCACTGGACTTTTGTCTCTCAGCTCCAAATCTGCTCTTCTCTATTTTGTTCTATGACTCTGGGGCTGGTCCTCTCCAAGGCACTTCTTTTTTTGCCAGTTGCTCTCCCCTTAGGCTCTTAGTGGTGACCACTAAGGTGAAACTACCTGATTGGAGGAAGGAGGGGACCTGTTACTTCCTGTTTTCTTCCTGTGCCTGTCACTGCATCACATTAATAGTTCTTCACCTTGGCAGTGGCAGTTCCTCCAAGCGGTAGTAGTTGATTTCAGGTTGCAGCTGTTTTAGCTGTCAGAACTAGCCTCCATGTACCCCCCGAGAGAGTCCAGTACCAGTTGGTACAGCTCCATGGGTCCCATCTCCCTGAGGTATCAGATAATTAGCAGACAGCATGTCTGCCTCAGAGGTATAACTCCTAGTTCCCCAGGGTCCCTCCATTCATCTCCCTACCCGAAAGGGTTGTAGCTTTATCCTATAGTGACTACCTCTGTGATTCCTCAGTGTCTTTGATTATTATTAGCAGTAGTAATGGTACATTTTCTGTTCTCTGGCGTCTGGTTGAAAATGGTTCATATAAAATTCTCTTTGTTGAAATGATCGCACTAGTTCCTATCTCCAGCAAGACCCTGACTAATACAGAAACCCATCCTTGCTCCTCCAGATACTTAATCCCTTAAACATAAGAAGCCAGTTTCCTAAGTGTCTCAAGCAACCACCTCTCCTAGTTGCTGGGATCTTACATGCAAATGACTCCAAAGCCTATTATCATGGATTCTCCAATCACTTTCCCCAGAGAGGCATCACATTTAATCATGTCATTGTCTCCCATTGTAAAAGTCAGAGCTCATGTGCCATGTCTTATGTACTTAGATAATTTCTGAACACCAAAATAAATTTGATTAACCAAATGCCCTTTTTCTGATTATAGAAGACTGAGAGCTATAATAAGTTCCTGAAACCATTTCTACTGAAAGCAATACTCATTCCTGTGGTTTAATTTTAGCCCAAATAGCTATTATAGTAGATAGAGACTTTTGTGGTTAAGAATCATTAATTATTTTTTTCTTGTTTTATGTGCTTATGAAGGCAATCATAGGTTTTCAAAGCCCTCAGAAGAATATTTAGTGTTTACGTGTTAAGAAGTAAGATTCTTGAACTACTCTTTTGATATTATCAAAAGAGAATGCGGGCCAATGTAAGTGTGCAAGAGCATTTTAGTGTGATAATATTGGCTTCCATCTTCTTTTATAAATTGTCACCTTGTACTAGCAACGTTGAAATTAAAAAAATAGTTTAGTAGGATACATTTTAAATAGTTACCTGTGTCATTTAAGGAAGTCTCTGTTCCACTTATAATGATTTGGCCAAGAATTGAGGATTAGAGTTTAAGATCCTCAGAATCTCACCTTCCCTATATCATATATCATAGATGGAAAATTCCCTAATTTTTTTAATCTGTGGAACAAATTATATAGAATTAATCCTTAACATTGTCAAAGGAAAGAGTAGTTATATCAGGCTCCAGTTCATTTTCAATTGATTCTCAGCAAAGTGGGACAGTTTTATTCTAATTTAATATATATAGCCCCACTGAAGTAAACATAGATTTTTGGGAAATAGAACTTGATATATTGCACTACATAATCCTTCTGGGACTGAGGTTGGCATAGACCACTGTGGTCAGTTTTCTTTTTAATCTTCCCCTTTTTCACTGTTGAGAAGGTCCTGAAGAATTTCACTTTGTGGCTTGCCAGAAACATGATAAGCATCTCTAGATTTTCAAATATAGCAATGGGAACTCCATGTACTCTGGTTTTTCCTAAAACAGGAAATGCTATCTGCTGAATGTGAATCACTTATGAAATATAAAAAATACGGAAGGTTTTCTACATGCTTAACTTCCTAGAGAAAATACTTGGAATTTAATTTCATGGATAATGATCTTCAATAGACAAAGTCATTATACAATTAAAATACATGCTTACAGAATATATTGTATGTGTTTACAAAACCTAAGGACCTTTAAACAAATCTATCTTTCAAGATGATAAGACTCATGTCTATAAAAATCTAAAAGTGTATGTTTTGAATTACTGTGCAGTAATTAAACAGAATTTGTATTAATTCCCCCTTGTTTATTCAGTAATCTGTATTCCAGAATAGAACACAAATTTAATTCATTTGGCTTTATACTTGCTTGTATTACAAAAATAATACAAAATTATGGTATGATATGTGTGTGTGTGTTTGTGTGTATGTACATGGTATGTCTATGGTGTGTATATATATGCTGTTTATATATATGTATACACACACACAAATTTTCTGCAGGGAAACTTACTTGCCTAAATATTCCGGTGTATATATTATATTGATATAACATAATTCATTTAGTCTCTATGAAATTTAATTATTTCTCATCTTTTTCTTATTAAAATACTGTAATTAAATATTTTTTTGCCACTTGTAAGATTATCTCTGAAGATAAATCTCAGAATTGGGATTTCTAGGTCACAATTTTAAGTTATGATGGATTGCCACAGTGTTCCATAAAATTATACATTAATGTCCTTATCTATGCATATCCCATGATAGTCTATCAGTTTACAAGAATTTTTTTCATGTACAAAGCATTGGAATTTAAGGAAATTGGAAAACCTTCTCCAAGAAACTCATTTTTTTACCTTTGTTAATGATGTTTTTCACCCTAACTTTTCCATTTTAAGTATTTTATGTCTTTAAAGTCATGCTTTCAAATACCATTTTAGTAATTTTTATTAGTTTTTTTAAAGTAGTAAATATCTCCCAAGATTCCTTCTGGAAATTTAATGATTACTATTTTAACAAGTAGAGTTTGAGGCACTTGGCATTGATTTTGTATAAAGCATAAACATACAAATCCTGCTCAATTTTTCTTCTAAATGACCAGAAGCATGCATTTAAATAATATATTTTTCTCACTGACCTGAAATGTCATGTTTATTGTATACTGGATTTCCTATATCTTTGAGTTTGGATTCTCTCTTTTGTTTTAGTGATGTCCTTACCTGTTTCCTGCCAGTATAACACTGAAGTAATATAGCTTTATAAAAGTGTTTTCATTTTCCAAGCCTTGTTCTTCCCTCTTCTTCATTTTCAGAATTTTCCTTCTACACGCCAACCTTTATTTTTCCATGAAAAATTTTTTCCCCCTCTGATATTGAGTAGTTTGAAGAACACCAGAAATACATGTTATATGAAAGCTGAAAAATTATTAACTTCAGAGTCATGGAGGTCTGGCGCTCTTGGATGATATTATTTAGAATGCTTATTTTTTGTGTTTGTTTAAGTAAAGTTTGGTAATTTATATCTTTCTTAGTCATATCCAATTTATCCAGATTTTCAAAGAGAGGTTCATAGAGTGAGAAAAATATTCTTGTAATTTTTTCATAGTATTTGCTTAAGTTTTTTTTTTTAAATTCCAGTTAACATATAGTGTTATATTAGTTTCAGGTGTCAACATAATTATTGATCACTCCATACGTCACCTGGTGCTCATCACAACACGTGCACTCCTTAATCCCCATCACCTATTTTCTCCAAGCCCCCAACCCTGCCCTTCTGGTAACCATCAGTTTATTCTCTATAGTTAGGAGTCTGTTTCTTGGTTTGTCTCCCTCTCTTTTTCCCTTTGCTCATTTGTTTGGTTTCTAAAATTCCACATATGAGTAAAATCACATGGTATTTGTCTTTCCCTGACTTTTTTCACTAAGCATTATACTCTATAGCTCCATCCATGTCATTTCAAATGGCAAGATTTCATTCTCTTTATGGC
>NW_027399430.1:0-7835 GCF_003265705.2 Callorhinus ursinus | reverse complement strand
AGGGAGCAGTGCTACATACCCTGGGATCTCTGGAGTTGAAATCATTTGCGGATTTCATAAGCGGCTTCCGTGATGTGAGCAGCAGGATCGCCAACACTTACCCTTCCTATGGTGTCTTGTCTGCAGCACCAGGAGCAGCCTCAGAAGAGATGTTTGCCTCTCTGCCTGTCTCCACAGGCCCTGCCCTACATGTGTCTGCTCATCGTCATGCTGTTCTTCATCTACGCCATCATCGGCATGCAGGTGGGTGCGCCTGACGGGACAGGGAGCAGAAGGGGGGGGCCTGTGCCCTGGGGCAGAAGGGCACTGATCATGGTCATCAAATGGTATCAATGACAGATTGGCACTTGGGGAACATTTCTATGTTTGAAGCACTTTGTGAACGTAATTCTCAGAAAGGCTGTTCTACCGATAAGGACACGGAGGCTGGGCACCACGGGTTTGGGCCTGTCACCCAGAGTCCACTAGTGAGACGTAGCTCTACTGTCTGTGGGAAAATGTTCTGCTGTGCTCCTGAGTGGAACCCCATTGGGCTGTTAGGGTGTTGATGGGCATGTTTGATTGGGTGCCCGGCCTCCATGTTGGTGGAGCTTTTGAGCACATCTGCCTGGTGCTGAGTGGCCTGCAAAGCACCCGCTGGTCATTCTGTTAGTCCAGAGAGTTGACCTGATCTTTTACAGGAAATTATATATTACAGAAGAAAAAATTCAACAGGGTCACACCAGATCACTGTACTGTCAAGTTCAGCTTGGATAAGTTAGATTGCCTTTATTTTGCCAAAGAACCCTTTGTCAGCTACTTGGAAAAACATTTAAAAGACAAAGCAGTGTTCCAGTATTAAATCTTTGGCATCTGGCCACTTTTCAACAGTAGGATGGCAGATGGATCCAAATGTTAAATTATAGTGGGAGAAGCCATTGTCTTAAAAGTTAGCTGAAAAGTGATTTTTAAACTCTACTTCAGGGATTGAAAAGGTTCTCTTCCTTTAAAATTTGTTGAGATCGGATGCTATTTAAAAAATATATATATTTGTGCGTGCTTTGGTTTGGGAATTTATAAGATCAGAAGTGTAACTGAACTTTGTTTTTGGTGAATATGTGATAGTTCATAAATTTTTCAGCCAGATTCCAGATTTTAAGCCAATTACAGTTACTGACTTGTTTGCATTCCTAACCCTAAAAATAAATCAATTAAAATGGATAGAAAGCCCATTGTGATATTTTCACAGAAATTTAGAAAGAAACTTTCAAGTTGACCTCATAGCTATTATCAATAAAATTACTGCTTCGGACTCATTGATGATAGGGTGAAATTTCAAATGCTTCCTGTCTTATATATAGCGCAGCCCATGTAAACTTAGCTCCGGGTGGCATTTTTACTCGGCATACGGACTTGCAGGTGTAGACATGCGGAGCTGGGTTGGGGTGCGGGCAGTGACGTGTTTGGCTGGAAGTGCTGGCCCCTCCAGCCCCTGCCGCAGTGGTGGTGCCTAAGGGCAGCGTTCTGTGCCTTGTGGGTCCTCACGTGCACACACCCTCTTCTGCCTGGCCACAGCTCCTGAGGGCCCAACAGGACCAGCCTTGCAGCCTTCTTTCTCATTTCAGGTTTTTGGAAATATTGCCCTGGATGATGACACCAGCATCAACCGGCACAACAACTTCAGGACGTTTGTGCAAGCCTTGATGCTGTTGTTCAGGTGTGTTGATTGGGGAGTCAGCGCAGGCTCAGATGCTCCTCCGTTCAGGAGGGACAGGGCGTGTGCCAACCCAGAGGGCCACCCCCTCTGACCCCAGCTCGTGCTGGCTTCCCCTCAGTGGGCCTTCCCTGCTTCTTCTCCCCTCTTCCTCCTTCCTTCCCTAAGGGTTCCTGGGCCTCGGGACAGACGGAAGTAAGTCCATGAGGGAGGTCAATCTGAGAGCCCCAGGTGAGGCTGGCCTTGACCACCTCAGCTCAGATCCCTGGGGGTGGCCAGAAGGCCTCTGGTAAAGCTGCAGCCAAGCCTCTGGGAGGACAGAAGGTGTCCAGCAGGGCCTTTTTCGCTGTGCTGGCCATAGGCTTTGCATCTGCTCACCTTGTTGACTGCAGGGTCTGTGGAATCGGGGCCGGGGGCGGGGGCAGGGCAGGGCAGGGGGACACAGTGTGTGCTACTCAGGGACCCAAGGAACTCAACTGGCCAGAGTGAGTGCCTCCACCTGCCCCGTGGCTCACAGGACTGCAATTCTCTAGGCTCCAGGCTCCAAGGCAGGCAGAGTAGCTTGTTTCTGGCTCAGGCACCTCCTGTGTGCTCGCAAGTGCTGCATGTCAGCTTTTGTTATGAGATGTGACACACTCTCTGTGGCCCATCCTGGTTTGGGGGCTGTGGGGAGGGGGTGAATGTGTCTCACTGTCTCCAGGGTCCCCTTCATTAAGGCAAGCCCACCACATGTCCCTAGGAGGGAAGAAAGGGGCGCTTCATAGGGACTTGTGGAGGAGGGGTGCTGACATAAAACCCTGCCTGGGGCTCGTTCTTGAGGTGCCCACACACGTGTTTGTTTATGCAGATGCACCAGGATGCTGTAAGGCCTGTGCTGGGAGATGCCCAGCACGGTTAATCCCAGGCAGATGCATTCCAGGGCCCGTGGAGGTTCTTCTTTTTATGGAGGGAGATCAGACCAATCTGCGTAGCTAAGCTGCCTGGAGAGAGTTTTCTGACTCTTGTTTTTGAATCAGATGGACAAGTATCCTTAGGCCTACACTTTCTCCAAATGACATCATTTCTCTGAACTTTAGCTATTACATTCATTTCATCTCTTCATTTATTAATGTCCTGCCTTGTGCTACAAGAGTTGAGGCAGGCCTATGAAACCAGCCTTAGTTTTAAGTCTTTGTGCTCAAAGATCTGTTTTCCTCCCTGGTCTCTGTGTCACATGTGAGCACCAGTATCAGTCAGGCCTGGCATTGGACAGCTGCCCTGCAGGAAAACAATGGTATTCCCAGCCATTGTTAATGGGAAGTGGGCTCAACTTGTGCCGTGCACTGGCCATGCAGGCACACCCCAGTGTCGGGGGGGGGGGGACCCAGGCCTCTGGTCTGCCTGCTAGTCTAGTGCACATCTGGCCCTCGTGCTGGCTGCATACCCAGGGACAAAAGTCCATGAAGAAAGGTCCTCCAGGGTTGCTGTTCAGGCTGGTGGGGTTGTTCTTGGTGTGTTCAGGAAAGAGCAGACGCTGGTGTGGCTGGAGTGGACTGAGCAGAGACCACTGTAAAAGAGCAGGCTGAGAGTTTCACAGAGCTATGGGCAGTTGTGTGAACTTTGGCTTTTGCAGGGAGTGAGGGGTCATTGAGAGGAAAAGTGACCTGATTTCACCTGTGTTTAGTGGACCCACTTGGCTCTTGGGTGGGGCAGAGCGGGAAGATCTGTGAGGAAGCTATTGCAGCAGCTCAGGGGAGGTGGATGTTGCTTAGCCCAGGGTGCTGAGAAGTGGTAAGAGTCTAGCTGGTTTTTGAAGGAAATGAGCTGATGAAGCTGGTGAGAAGGAATGGAGACAGGGATGCCTGCAGTATATTTGGCCTAAGAAATGGGATTGAGCCCCCATTTCTTGAATCAGGGAAGGTTGGGATGGCACATGCTGGGTGAGGGAGGCCAGGAAGGGCTGTGTTGGGTTCGAGGTGCCAGAGGTCCATGAAGGGGCGCTCACCATAGTGCTGACTTTTGGTGCAGTGCCTTGTTTTCACTAACTAGTTCTTTCCGAGTTAAAAATCAATTTGAAAACCTAATGCCAGAGGATTCTTTTTGAGTACGGGGCTGTGAGTCCCAGGTCTGGCGACCAGGCAGGATCACCCACGAACCTCAGCTCTCCCGCTGGGTCCCCCTGCTGGCCCTGTCGCCCGGGTCTGAGCTGGGAGTCTGTCTCCCCACCTGGCTCGCTGTGCTGAATTCCGCTCTTCCTGGCCAGCACCCAGCAGTGCTGCAGGGCCAGGCCCACCCCCGCGAGAGGGGCCCACAGGCTGCCGGAAGGAGCGCAGACAGGAGAGGGGCCGGTCCCAAGAGCGGAGGCAGCCCACCTCTTCTTCCTTGGAGAAGCAGCGTTTCTACTCCTGTGACCGCTTTGGGGGCCGGGAGCCCTTGCAGCCCAAACCCTCCCTCAGCAGCCACCCCACGTCACCAACAGCTGGGCAGGAGCCAGGACCCCGAAGACCAGTAAGACAGGACCCCCCTCACTGCCCCTCCTTATGAGCCCCCCCCACCATGCTCCGAATCCTCCTTCATGTCCTGGTTCCCAGGCCCGAGTCTGCGCTGCCCCCATCCTTGCTCCATTCCTCCTGCACCAGCCGGATCCTCCCCTCCCAACTGTCCTGGACTGGCCTCTGGTCTCCCTTCTCCCCGAGCTGTGCCTGTCCCTTTGTTACCCACTGTTTCCCAACCACCTCCCCTGGCCTACCGGCACCAGCGGCTTTCTCCCCTCCACCACACACCCTACCGGTCCCCTCCCAGGGTGCCTGCCTCTCTCCATGCCTCACCCCCCACCTCCATGGTTCTCACCTGCATTGGCCTCTGGTCTGGGACTTTGATTTTTTTTTTCTCTGTTCTATTTGCCTGTAGGGTGGTGGTTCAGTGAATGGGAGCCCCTTGTTGTCAACATCCAGTGCTAGCACCCCTGGCCGTGGTGGGCTGAGGCAGCTCCCCCAGACTTCGCTGACCCCCCGTCCCAGTGTCACCTACAACACGGCCAACTTTTCGCCTGTCCACTTTACTGGGGCACAGACCAGCCTCCGCACCTTTTCCCCAGGCCGGCTTAGCCATGGCCTTTCCAAACACAACGCTCTGCTCCAGAGAGAACCCCTCAGCCAGCCCCTGGCCGCCGGCTCTAGGATCGGTTCTGACCCTTACTTGGGGCAGCGTCTGGACCGTGAAGACACTGCCCGCACCCAGCCCAAGGACACGCTTACCTTCGAGGAGGCTGTGGCCACCAACTTAGGCCACTCCTCCTCCCGGACTTCCTATGTGTCCTCTCTGACCTCCCAGTCGCACCCCCTCCACCGCTTGCCCAACGGCTGACACTGCACTCTGGGGCTCAGCTCGGGCGGCCGGGTTTGGCATAGCTACCACCACCCCAACCAAGACCACTGGTGCTAGCCGCACCTCTGCTGCAAGCCTGCTGTGGGCGCGTTCCAGCCGATGAGTTTTATCATCCACGCTGGGCTCCCAGGGACGCGCAGGGGCAGCAGCCCCTGAGAGGAGGGGCCCCTCCATTGGGGTCAGCTGGGGGGAGGCCCCGAGGCTCCCCCATCCCCCCACCCCCACCTCCTCTTTCGCGCTTGACCAATTCCTAAAGCCCTTTCAGAGAGGGACGTGGCTCTCTCTGTCCCCTTGTATGCTGCCTGCCTGGGTCTCGTACCACAGACCCTACACGAGAAATCGTTGCATGTGCTGAGTGGGACCCTGTCATTCTGAATCCTGTGTGATGGCTCCCAGCGTCTGGGGGTGTCCCTGGGCCACTTTTAGGAGGTGTGGATCTGGTAGAGACCATCCTTTATCCACGTGTGTGGTACGGAGCCTGGCATGTTTACACGCCTGGCCAGATAAGACAGTGATGATGGTCAACAGCAGTAGCTTCGGGAGCCCGGCTTGTGGCTCCGTGCATTTTTGTCAACGCCCACAAACACGAACACATCTGGCGTGTCTCTTTGTACCTGAAACAGCAGGTAGACACCAGAAATACACTCACACATACTCTCTGTCCTCTCCCAGATGCTGTCAACCTTGACATGGACAAAATCTGGAAAACATTCTTGCTGTTGGTTTTGGTCTTTAATCGAAACACCCTTCCCTCTTTTGTCAATTCCATATACTTGATCTAAAAAGAGTAAAACAGAAAAATGGGGAAAGAAATAGTAACAGAACTTAAAAAAATCCAACCTGTAGGAAGCTCTCAGCTCTTTGGGGTGTGTGTGTGTGTGTGTGTGTGTGTGTGTGTGTGTGTGTGTGTGTGGCTTGTGCGAGGAGATGCTCTTGCATCCAGCTTGGGTGACCCCCCAGCTCCCCTGGCTTCTGCTACTCTCGACCAAGTGCCTGACTTCCGAGCCCTCTCGTACCAGGCTACCTGGGGGCAGTGACGTGAAGCCTGTGTGAAGCGTGGGTGAATCCTTGCAACTGTTTCCATTCCAAATATCAAACAAATAGAAAGCTGGTGTCCATGGAGAACACTCATATAACATCCAGTGGGACAGTTGTAGTTGGAAATGAAGCGACCATTTCCCTGTTTTCCTCACACGAGTGGAATGGTCACTGTGGCACAAGACATGGGAAAGCAGGAAGCGAAAGTGAAATCCAACCTCATGGCCACTGTCAACGGGAAACACCGTAGGTAGGAGACTGTGCATAAAATTCCGGGAGACCCTTTGTTTCGTGCACAAAAGTTATATTTCGATGATTAGATTTTAGTGCATCCTACGTGTTTGGAAATGTCAGATTATCTCTTCGCTGGATCATTTGAGTGTTCCCATTGGGTGTTGCCCCATGACTCACCTTAAAGAAACTTGGCCTGTGACGTGTGTGTGCGTTTCTCTGTGTGGAGTTGTGTCCCAGTGAGTGGATGTCATTAACCCAAAGGGCTATGCAACAAAAGACACACATTCAGTAGAAATAAATCACGTAAGACCACCACCTGTTCTAGGGTTTCAGCATGATTGTGACCAAACCATTTTAGAGAATCTCCTTACTGGAAGGCACAACACTCTGAAACTTTAGATTACAGAATATTTTACCGCAATAGGAAATAACAACTGGAACGGTATCTCAGACTCTGCATGAGATAGCTCTGTTCCTGTTGCAAAGCAGAAGGATGTGTATTTTGATACTGATATTTCATCTCTCCCCATGTTATTGGGAATGTATCCATTCTGTGCAGAACCACAGCTGCTTCCCAGGCCATGTTGGGTGGAGAATCACTGTTCTAGCCCCACACAGCCTCACCAATCTGTCTGGATTCTTCTAGACACTGGAATTGGTGAAAACTACAGGGAGTGGGGGAAGAGATACTGTGTCTTATTTTCCTGACTTTGCGTTTTGTTTCTGTATAGTCTCTTCTCAGCTATCATATGTTTCCACTGAGATCTCATAGTGAGTTGCAAAATTTGAAATGCATTAACCAGTTGTCTGCATCTAGACCAAGCAGTGGCTGTAGTTTGAATAGGTTATGTGTGCATGTAAAATATATACATATATACATATATACAAGTATGTGCATGAAATGTATATCTTCGTACTTTTTGACACAATGTACTCATTTGTTAATTTTTAATTATATTTGATATAAATCAAAGGTTTGTTGCAAAACTTTATATTTAAGAACAGTGTCAATAAAAAAAAAACAAAAAGATATCCCAACTATGCAACACAACAGGGACCTGCTTTAAAATAATCCTGTGATTGACGAGTTTGCTGCCTGAGTAATATTGATCACCCAGACTTTGGATTCTGCTATTGTTTCTACAATGATATTTGGTATGAATCAAAGTCATTGGATTAAAATAAAACTTAGCAAAAAATCAAAACAAACACCACCATGGTGTTGGGTGATGTATGCAAGAGGTGTGGGAGTCAGCAACCTGTGCGTCCTCAGGAGGCAGGGCCACCTCCATGGGCGTGTGGGCAGGAGTGCAGAGCTGAGCAGCTCTCCGGAGAAAATAACGCCCTAAAACTGATTTGGGCCTGTTCATGAAGCAAGTGTGGATCAGTCTGAGAATCTGGGTGGGGTTGGGGTGAAGGTCATGGGTTGGGGTCAGGGCCAGGGTCTGGATCGGGGTTAGGTTTAAGCATAATTGACTTTCTTCCCCCTCCTCCATCTCCCTGG
>NW_027399429.1:2700-7848 GCF_003265705.2 Callorhinus ursinus | reverse complement strand
AAACTGAGGGTTCTAGAGGGTAGGGGGGTGGGGGGATGGGTTAGCCTGGTGATGGGTATTGAGGAGGGCACGTTTTGCATGGTGCACTGGGTGTTATGAACAAACAATGAATCATGGAACACTGCATCAAAAACTAATGATGTAATATATGGTGATTAACATAACAATAAAAAAAATAAAAATAAATAAATAAATAAATGATACCATAATATGAAGTCTCTTTAAAAAAAAGTTCTGGCCTCTTCTTATCAGCTTACATATATATAAATTCAAAATAAAAATATTCTCTTACATAAGTCTAATAGATTTGTGACCGTAAGAAAAGATCATGGTGAGACTGTTAATTAGTTAAGAATCATTGGAATGACGTATGTACTGTAAAAGTAGACAAGCAACTTGCCTTTTAGCACTATGACTCATTTTGATTGTAATTGCTTTTGCAGGACTTCTACCCTTTCCCCAACCTTTATTTTATTAGCACAAAGATAACAAAATTCAGAAGATAGCAGATAAAGGTAGCTCTGTTAACATTAACTTCTTGGGGAGATTCTGCCTTAGAATGTAAGTGACTGCAGAGTATCAGAAAATTTAGAATTGTATCCTCTGATGGGCTCCACCCTGCCCCCACTTACAAACCCAGCACCCTACATGAATTCATTCCAGTTTAAAACAGTCATGCCATGTAATAATCTTTCTTCATAGAAAACAGAAAGCTAAGCAACAACAAAATGTTTGCTATTAATTACCATTTTATAATTAATCCTAACCTGGCAAAGCCAACTAATCTTAAAATAAATCAAACTGTACAACTAAGGGAATAATATACAGAGTGGGGTAAAATTTCATTCTATCCAAATGCATGAGAACTTTCCATAATGTTA
Source organism: Callorhinus ursinus (assembly GCF_003265705.2). Lineage (NCBI taxonomy): Eukaryota > Metazoa > Chordata > Mammalia > Carnivora > Otariidae > Callorhinus > Callorhinus ursinus. The sequence goes on along the minus strand of NW_027399429.1, from coordinate 6,967 downwards.
TTAATGAAGGAAAGAATGAACACATACTTTTATATCAGTCCTTAGTCATATGTTATGTTTGGAGAGACATATATCAACATGGGGAATATCCTAGTATATCCAAGACCAGATCATGACCTTGGATTCAACTGTGTTCTCAGCATCAACCTAATGCCTGGAATTGAATTAATGCGCTAACCATGAAATGCTAGATTTGAATATAACTAGCATCTTCTAGCTAAAATTAGCTATATTTTGAGTTTAATGATACCATATGTATTTTGCTTTCCAAATTTTCATAAGTAGAATCTTTCCTTTGTATCATTTTTTTTTTCTTTTTAAGTTTCCCTAAGTGCTCTTCATCTGTTATCTTGAATCATGGACAGGTGAAAAGTCAGTCTCATCACCCTACATTTTTTTTCCTTTTGTACCAAGTTAATTCAAGTCTATTAGTACATTAATATGCAGCCAATTAGGCATAAATTAAGCAGCCAATGTGTAACGGAATTAATACCAGAGAGACAGGCAATTAGAAAGGAGTGTAATTTGGCATCTCCTGGTAATATTTACATTTAGGTTCACCAAGTCAGAGATTATGTTATTCCTGAATCACGTTACTTTGCTGAATGCTTTATTGAAAGATAACAACAACAACAGAAACAAGAAAATAAACCCCTTCCTCCTATAACACATATGTGAAGCTTTTTAAGAAATCACCATTTACCTCAGTTATTTCATTTCATCATAATTTGGTTTTGAACTCCTGGCTTCGTAGTAAAATCCCATCATCACCTTTGCAAGATGCAGAAGAGACTTCTCTCACATGGCGGACCCTGTCAGCGTCCCACCTAACTGGGCTCAGTCCCTGCACCACTGGCACATTTCCTGGCTATAACTCTTAGGACATGAGTTCTCACTGTGAATGAGCTGAAATGCAGACAAAATACAAATTAGATTCTTCCTGTAAATGTGTGTATTGTACAGGAATCATTTCTGGTAACATTTTCCGTGTAGGATTTAATTGTTGGAGAGCTTTTCTCTTCTATCTGCCAAACCTCTTTTTTTTCCTATGCTCTTTGAATAATAAGGCACATGAGCCTGCTAACACATAAACAATACTAAACTGGATTTTGAAAGACAGTCTATGTGAAACAGAATTCATATGTCTGATTTATTATCCATTCATCTGATTCTTCATATAATAAATCAACAGACTTACAGAGAAACTTGGGGCTTCACAATTTTACTTGACAATGTGGAAGATACAGAATGAATCTAAAATCTCATCCCTGTTTGCAAGAAGATCATAATCTCTTTGAAAGAAAGAATCACACAATAAGTAGCACAAACTGTTAAAGATATTATATTAATAAAGCTAAATTGTGAGTTCTCTCTTTAATATGGGATACCTAAGGGGTATCTCAGACCTAACAAGACCAAAGCTGAAATCCTGTTCTTAGTCCCCCAAACCTAATTCTCCCATGGTCTTCCCCTTCTAAATTAATAGCAAATCCATCCTTCCATTTGGAGACATTCTTTATTGCTCTCCTTTTTTCACACATTACATCCAGCCCAAAAGCAAATCTTGCTAGATGTCCTGACAGGATATATCCAGGATTTAGCCACTTTTGATCACCCTCCCGCTACCACCCTGGCCCTAGCCACCACCATTTCTCATCCAGATTATAGTAATCTCCTAACCAGTATCTCCTCTTCCTTCTTGCCCACTCTAAATTTAATCCAAATCAGTAGTCAGAGTGATTATGTTAAAATGAAAAATAGATGATGCTACATGCTAAAAACCCTCCAGGGGCTTTCTGACCCATCAAAGTAAAACCTAATGTTGTATAATGGTCTACATGGTTGGTCAGGATCTGAGTTCTATCATTCACCTGACCTCACTTCCTATAGCTCCTCCCTTCTTTACTCCATTCCAGCCACAGCACCCTTCTACTATTCTTCCACTTGGTGTGGCATACTCCCATCTCAGGGTCCTGGCCTGGTCCATCTGTCTGGAATACTAGCTCTCCTGGGGCTTGCTCCCTCCCCTCTTTTAAGTCTTTGCTCACAAACTGCCTCCTTGGTGAGTATTTCCCTGACCACCCTATCCAAAAGTGCAAGTTTCAACTAGTCCTCCCAGACTCTTCTCCAATTTAATTTTTTTCCTAATTCTTACCACCTCCTAAAATGTAAGTACTGTAATTGTTTATTTATTTTGTTCATTGTTTTTCCTTATCTATTAGGATATAATCAGTCTCTTATCTCTTGCTTACACTGATGTATTCCCAGTACTCAGGAAAGTGCATGTCACATAGTAGGTATCAAATAAATGTTTGTTAAAGGAATGAGGCCACTTAAAAAAATCTTAGGAAGCTGAATTAGCCCTTTTTTTCCAAAAGTGTCCTTTATTCATACTTAAATACCAATGTATGTAATTTTCATCTACTTAACAAAACTAAATCAACATATCACACTTTAAAATTTCTCAAGTGAAATATCTGATTAGATATCTAGAAATGTTTTATTTTTCTAAATAATGTCCTATTTTCTTAAAATATCTTTTTCTATCTTCATATTTATTTTCTATCCAGGCCAAAAAAAAAAAAAAATGGGGCCAGGGAGTTATTACTCTTTGGGCACTGAATCAGTGAGGAATAATAACGTTGGCTGCTGAAATAATCAAGCCCCAATCTCTGTGCCTTAACACAGTAATGATGTATTTCTTACCTATGCTATGGTCTAATAGCTTTCCTTCTAAATGATGACTCAGGATCTAGGCTTCTTCCATTTTGTGATATTGCCATCTTAAACATGTGGCTAGGCAAAGTTGCCAAGGAAAGGGAAAGTGAGTGTGGGATGATTATGCAGGGGATTTTATAGCCATGCCTAGAAGTGCCATATATCACTTTCACACTGGCCAAAATACAGTCAACCGAACTATTCGAGCTTTATTGTGTTCCTACAAAGAGAAAATCAAACAGGACCTCAATGTCCAAGTAGAAGAATATTCCAGAAAAAATTAATCCATTCATCCAACTATTCTGAGAAGAAATTTTGGGTCATCAACTCTAAAACTCTTGAACAAGATTCTGAGGGTTAAAGCAAAGGCTATAAGCAGAAGAGTCAGATACAGAAGGGAAGCATTGTAATGGTTCCACAAGAGGAGTTATGTTTCTCACATTTAGCATCAGCTTTGGCTAAAGAATCTCTAGGGAGGCAATTTTTTTTAGTTCAAATTGTGTTGAGAAGCCTCCTTATATGAATTAAAGAAAGTATACCATTGGACAGTCCCAATTTTGTTTTTTTGTCTAAGCTGCCTCAAATGAACACTTTGTCTATATCAAAAGTTCCCCAGGGTGAGCACCGTAATTCCAAATTGTCTGTGGTAAAATTGTGAGAGAAAAGAATGCATAAGAGTTAGTGTTACAGTGAGAATCATAAAGAAATCAGGTCTTTGGCCTGAAAGAAGCACAGTTTCAGAATGAAAAGACCTCATGAAAACAGCAAAGTGCTGGTGAGACTTGTACTTATGTGAACTTTAGTCACTGGAACTTGGTCAAAGACCAACTGTCACCCATCAGGGACCATAAAACCCCCTGATTCAGGACAAATGAAATTAAAACAAAAGCAATTCTCAGGAACACCGAAATAAGACTGAAGAAAAAGTCCTTACAAGGTATTGAAACGGTGACCTGGGACCAAATTTGTCCAAAGGATGCTGAAAAAAAATCTCCCAAACCTGTCAACCCCTAGGTTGCCTTGAGAAGAGAGTTACAATCCCATCCTCTTCCTATAGAATTTTTAGACAAACAACATTCAAGACAGGCAGACAAAGCAATGCATTGGACAAGCAGATAATGGATGCTAAAAAACAACTTCACTAAAGGACAATGCTAATCTGGTCAGAAAAACCAAAAGATTTAGAAGGATTTATTCCTGGGAACACAAAATAAACTCGGTGTGAAGGTCCTTTAAGAAAGTAAATAGGCGGTCAGAGCGAGATGGTGGAGGAGTAGGAGACCTGGGTTTCGTCTGGTCTCAGGAATTCAGCTGAACAGGGATCAAACCATTCTGAACACCTACCAACTCAACAGGGGATGGAAGAAAAGAATAGCAACAACTCTCTGAACAGAAAAGCGACCACTTACTGGAAGGTAGGACGTGCGGAGAAGTGAATCCAAGGCGATATTCGGGAGGATGTGACAGCGGCGGGGGGGGGGGGGGGGGGGGGGGCCGCGCGCCCCCCCCCTGCCGGGGCAAACGCCCGGGAGCACCAAACCCGATTTTT
>NW_027399429.1:0-2600 GCF_003265705.2 Callorhinus ursinus | reverse complement strand
CCCCCCCCCAGCTTAGCCACTGGAGCGACATCCCTCAGCGGAGCCGAATTCTAAAAGTTCCGATTTTGTGCTCCGCGGCTAAGCTGGGGGGTGGAACACTCGCAGGACAGTGTGGTCTCAGGACCCTCGGGGGCACAGAAAGACCGGAGGTGCTTGAGTGCAGCAGAACTCCCAGGTATCGGAGTGGGGAAGCCAGCTGCAGAGACGGAGCTGAGGCGCGGGCTCTCAGCTGGGGGTTGCCATAAACTGTGATCGGCGAAACAGTCGAGCCACTGCTCTTCCAGCAGGGACCCAACAAGCGGCAGATCCGGGGAGACTCCCCTTCCTCCCAGGGGAGGAGCAGCGCCAGAGGGCGCCGCAGCGATCGGCTGGGTTTGGAGACTCGACACGGGGTCAGGTGCCAGAGATAGAAACGCTCAGTCACAGGCCGGGTGAGCACGCAGTGCGGCCGGAGACCAGGGAGACGGGAGTGACTGCTTTTCTCTGGGGGCGCACTGAGGAGTGGGGCCCCGAGTTCTCGGCTCCTCCGGGTCAGAGATTGGGAGGCGGCCATTTTCACTCTGGTCCTCCAACGCTGTATGGAAAGCTTGCAGGGAACAAAAGCTCCTGAGAGCAAACCCAAGCAGACTGCTTAGCCCGGACCGGCAAGGGCAGGTCAATTCCGCCTCCGGCAAAGACATTTGGGAACCAAGGCAACAGGCCCCTCCCCCAGAAGATCAGCAAGAACAGCCAGCCAAGACCAAGTTTACCGATCAAGGAGAACGGGAGAACTCCAGCGCTAGGTGAATACTGCACATAGAATTCATGGCTTTTTCACCATGATTCATTAGTCTTTCAAAGTTAATTTTTTTGAACTTTTTTTTTCAATTTTTCTTTTTCCCTTTTTCAACCAACATCAATCCCTTTTTTAAAAAAAAACATTTTTATTTTTCATTTTTAGAGTCATATTCTATCCCTTCATACTAGTTACCATTATTTTTGGCAGATATATATATAAGTTGTTCTCTCTTTAAAATATTGAGATACAGTTTCTTCTAACATATCAAAATATATCTTAAACCTCTAGTGTATGGCTTTGTTCTAGTCTCCTGCCTGATCACATTCTCCCCCCCCCTTTTTTTTCTTTTTTTCCTTTTTTTTAATCCTCTTCTTTTTTCAAACATCTTCTTATCAATTCCTTTTTAAAAATTTTTTTATAATTTTCATTTTTACAGTCATATTCTATCCCTTCATTGTATCAACCCTTATTTTGTACATATATAAGTCTTTCTTTCTTTAAAATTTTAGAAGGCACTTTCCTCTAAAAGACTAAAATACACCCAAAATCTAGTGTGTGGCACTGATCTATGCACCACCATGATCATATTTGATCATACTCTGTTTTTTTTTGTTTTGTTCTATTTTTGTTTGTTTTTATCTTTTTCTTTTTCTTTTTTTCCTCTTTCTTTTTTCTTTCTTTCCCTTTCTTTTCCCCTGGTTTCAGGTCTTTTCTGATTTGATGAGAGTCTATTTTCTGGGGACATTGTTAACCTGTTAGCATTATGGTCTCTCATTCATCTATTCTCCTCTGGACAAAATGACAAGACGAAAAAAATCACCTCAACAAAAAGAATAAGAGGAGTACAGTCTGCCAGGGACCTACTCAATACGGACATTAGTGTGATGTCGGACCCAGGGTTCAGAATCATGATTTTAAAGATACTAGCTGGGCTTGAAAAAAAGCATGGAAGTTATTAAAGAAACCCTTTCTGGAGAAATAAAAGAACTAAAATCTAACCAAGTTGAAATCAAAAAGGCTATTAATGAGGTGCAATAAAAAATGGGGGCACTAACTGCTAGGATAAATGAGGCAGAAGAGAGAATCAGCAATATAGAAGACCAAATGATGGAAAATAAAGAAGCTGAGAAAAAGAGAGATAAACAACTACTGAATCACAAGGGCAGAATTCGAGAGATAAGCTATACCATAAGACGAAACAATGTTAGAATAATTGGGATCCCAGAAGAAGAAGAAAGAGAGAGAGGGGCAGAAGGTATATTGGAGCAAATTATAGCAGAGAACTTCCCTAATGTGGGGAAGGAAACAGGCATCAAAATCCAGGAGGCACAGAGAACCCCCCTCAAAATCAATAAAAATAGGTCAACACCCCGACATCTAATAGTAAAACTTAGGAGTCTCAAAGACAAAGAGAAAATCCTGAAAGCAGCTCGGGAGAAGAGATATGTAACCTATAATGGTAGAAACATTAGATTGGCAACAAACCTATCCACAGAGACCTGGCAGGCCAAAAAGGACTGGCATGATATATTCAGAGTACTAATGAGAAAAATATGCAGCCAAGAATACTATATCCAGCTAGGCTGTCATTGAAAATAGGAGAGATAAAAAGCTTCCAGGACAAACAAAAACTAAAGGAATTTGCAAACACGAAACCAGCCCTACAAGAAATATTGAACAGGGTCCTCTAAGCAAAGAGAGAGCCTAAAGCCAGCATGGACCAGAAAGGAATACAGACACTATACAGTAACAGTCACTTTACAAGCAATACAATGGCACTAAATTCATATCTTTCAATAGTTACCCTGAATGTAAATGGGCT
>NW_027399428.1:0-7851 GCF_003265705.2 Callorhinus ursinus | reverse complement strand
GCTGTGAATTGTGCAAGACTGTTGAATCACAGATCTGTACTTCTGAAACAAATAACGCAACATATTTTAAGAAAAAAGGAAAAGAAGAAGATAACAGGAGAGGAAGAAAAGGGGAGTATGTCAGAGGGGGAGACGAGCCATGAGAGATGATGGACTCTGAAAAACAAACTGAGGGTTCTAGAGGGTAGGGGGGTGGGGGGATGGGTTAGCCTGGTGATGGGTATTGAGGAGGGCACGTTTTGCATGGTGCACTGGGTGTTATGAACAAACAATGAATCATGGAACACTGCATCAAAAACTAATGATGTAATATATGATGATTACCATAACAATAAAAAATTAAAAAAAATAAAATAAAATAAAATGCGTACCATCGGAGTTCCAACATAGAGGAGAAAGAATGTGCGGCTAAAAAAATATTAAAAGAAATAGTGGCTGAAAACTTTGCAAATATGACAGAGGAAATATACCTACAGATTCAAAAAGCTGAGAAAACTCTAAATATGATACAACCAAAGAAACCCAAGCCAGCTCATCATAATTAAACTTCTAAAAACTAAAGACAAAGAAAAAAATCTTATAAGCAACCACCGAGCACATTACCTGCAGGGGAATACTGATTTGAATGGCAATGGATTTCTCATTTGAAGCAGTAGAGGCCAGAAGGAAGTGGCACCACAATTTTCAAGTGTTGAAGGAAAAGATCTATCAAACATGAATTCTGTATCTAGCAAAAATATCCTTCAAGAATTAAAGGGAAATCAAGGCATATTCAGGCAAAGGGAAACTAAAGCCTGCTCTTTAGAAAAAAAAAAAAAATGTCTAAAGCACACTTTCAAAATAGAAAGAAAACAAAAACAGAAGAAACTTGGAACTTTAGAAGGAAAGAACAGAATGTTTTCAAATAGGAATATGTATATTAGAAGATCCTTATTTCTCATGTGCTTCTTAAATCATGTTTGATGATTGAGATAAAAATGATATCATATGATATGATGTTCAAAGTATATAGAGGAAATTCTCAAGATAATTATATTTAAAAGGGGGGGAGAAACTTAAATGAAAATAAAGTTTTAATACTTCATTCAAAGTAGTTAGACAGCAATATTAGAAGTTTGTGTTAAGTTACATATATAAATTACAATACTTAGTGTTGGGACTGGATGTGTCTAGTCAAAACTGAAAATCTACCCCCCAGTGTGACAGTAATAGAAGTTGAGGCCTTTGGGAAGTTATTCGGATTAGATGAGGCCATATAGACAGAGCCCTCATGAATGACATCAGTACCCTTATAAAAGTTATGAGAATGCTTGTCTTCTCTGCTCTACTCTCTACCCTGAGAGAATACAATGAAAATTTAACATTCTACATCTCAGAAGATCCTCACCAGAACTGACCATGATAGCACCCTGATCTGAGAATTCTAGCCTCCAGAACTGTGAGAACTAAATTTCTGTTGTTCATAAGCTACCTAGTCTATAGTATTTTGTTATAGTAGTCTGAACTAAGATACACTAAAAGACAAGACTGATAGAGTGGATTGAAAAAATGACCCATCTATAAGCTATCTACAAAAACATAGTTCGTATTTGACGACATAGGTAGGTATAAATTAAAAGAGCAAAGAAATAGTGCTAACTTTTTAATTTTAAACAACAGTAGTAGCTATATAAGTATCAGATAAAGTAGACATCAGACCAAATAAAATTATGAGAGCTAAAGGACCTTAATAAATCTTTCAAGAAGATATAAGGATCCTAAATGTGTATGCATTAAACAACAGAATTCATGAAAATAAAATATATGAAATATAAACTGATAGAAATTAAAATAGAATAGTCATATCTATGATCACAAGAGAATTTAATATCCTGTTCTCAGCATTTGATAGAATAACTTGACAGAAAATTAGCACATAAATGGAAGAAATGAACATCATCCAACAACAGAATTTAATTGACAATTATAGAACACTCCATGCAACAGCAGTAGAAAACACATTCTTTTCAAACATCTATGCGACATTTACCAAAATAGACTATATTCTAGGTCATAAAAAAACCTCTACAAATTTGAAAGAATTAAAATCATATAGAGTAAATTTTCTGAAAATACTAAGTATGCTAGTATGCTAGAGATCAATAAGAAAGCCCTCAAACAATTGGATATTAAATAGCACACTTCTAAACAACCCATGGGTCAAAGAGGAAGTCTCAAAGATCGTTTTTAAAATATGTAGATACAAACACATATCTATATGTAACATATCAAAATCTGTGGAATGTAGCTAAAACAATGCTGAGAAGGAAATTTATAGCACTAACTGATCACATTAGAAAAGAAGGAAGATCTTAAATCAATATCTAAATTCTACCTTAGGACAATAGTAAAAGGAGAACAAAGCAAAACCAAATCAAGCAGAAGGAAGAAAATAATAAAGAACAGAAATTAATGAAAACAGGAAAACAAGGGAATAAAACCAAGAGTTGTTTCTTTGAAAACATCAGTAAGATTAATACATCTCCAGCAAGACTAACAGAGTAAAGATGGAAGACATAAATCTCTAAGTTGCTGTTGAACCCAACATACTAGCCATAAACTGGGTATGATATGACCTACCAAACATTAAGTTTGGGCATTAACAGCAAACCTTCATCAACACAGCTGGAGGAGCAAGACGGCAGAAGAGTAGGAGACCTGGATTTCATCTGGTCGCAGGAATTCAGCTGAATAGGGATCAAACCATTCTGAACACCTACGAACTCAACAGGAGATCAAAGAAAAGAATAGCAGCAACTCTCTGAACAGAAAGGCGACCATTTTCTGGAAGGTAGGACGTGCAGAAAAGTGAATCCAAGGTGATATTCGGGAGGATAGACGGCAGGGGAGGGGGCCTCCGTTGGCCGCTTCTGGCAAGTGATAGAGCAGCGGAGCACAAAATCGGAACTTTTAGAAGTCAGCTCCGCTGAGGGACATCGCTCCAGTGGCTAAGCGGGGGGTGGAACCCTCGCGGGACAGTGTGGTCTCAGGACCCTTGGGGTCACAGAAAGACCAGGGGTGCCTGAGTGTGGCAGAGCTCCTGGGTATCAGAGCGGGGAAGCCGGCGGCAGAGACGGAGCTGAGGTGCAGGCTCTCAGCTTGGGATTGCCATAAACTGTGATCGGCAACACAGTCGGGCCACTCCTCCTCTAGCAGGGACCCAACAAGCAGCAGAGCCGGGGAGACTCCCCTTCCTCCCCCGGGAGGAGTGGCGTGGGAGCGCACCACAGGGATCTGCTGGGTTAGGAGACTCCACAACAAGTCGGGCGCCAAAGATAGAAATGCTTGATCACAGGCAGGGTGAGCATGGAGTGTAGCCAGAGACCAGGGAGACGGGAATGATTGACTACGTTTCTCTGGGGGCACACTAAAGAGTGGGGCCCCGTGTTCTTGGCTCCTCCGGGGCGGACACTGGGAGGCCTCCATTTTCACTCTCGTCCTCCAAAGCTGTACGGAAAGCTTCCAGGGAACAAAAGCTCCCGAGAACAATCCCGAGCAGATTACTTAGCCTGGACCAACAAGGGCGGGGCAATTCTGCCTCCAGCAAAGACATTTGGGAACCATAGCGACAGGCCCCTCCCCTAGAAGATCAACAAGAACAGCCAGCCAAGACCAAGTTTACCGATTAATGAGAACAAGGAAACTCCAGCAATAGGGGAATACTGCACATAGAATTCATGGCTTTTTTACCATGATTCTTTAGTCTTTCAAAGTTAATTTTTTTAACTGCCTTTTTTTTTTTAATTTTTATTTTTCCCTTTTTCAACCAACATCTTATCAATCCCTTTTTTAAAAAAAACATTTTTATTTTTCATTTTTAGAGTCATATTCTATCCCTTCATAGTAGTTACCCTTATTTTTGGCATATATATATATAAGTTGTTCTCTCTTTAAAATTTTGAGATACACTTTCTTCTAACATATCAAAATATACCCTAAATCTCTAGTGTATGGCTTTGTTCTAGTCTCCTGCCTGATCACATTCTCTCCCACCCTTTTTAATTTCTTTCTTTCTTTCTTCTTTTTTTAAATCCTCTTCTTTCTTTTTTCAAACAACTTCTTATCTTATCAATTCCTTTTATAAATTTTTTATAATTTTTATCTTTACAGTCATCTTCCATCCCTTCATTGTATCAACCCTTATTTTGTACATATATAAGTCTTTCTTTCTTTAAAATTTTGGGAGGCACTTTCTTCTAACAGACCAAAATACACCCAAAATCTAGTGTGTGGCACTGATTTATGCACCAGCCTGATCGTATTTGATCATATTCTGTTTTTTTTTGTTTTGTTCTCTTTTTGTTTGTTTTTATCTTTTTCTTTTTTCTTTCTTTCCCTTTCTTTTCCCCTGGTTTCAGGTCTTTTCTGAATTGTTTAGAGTATATTTTCTGGGGACGTTGTTACCCTGTTAGCATTTTGTTCTCTCATTCATCTATTCTCCTCTGGACAAAAAGACAAGATGGAAAAAATCACCTCAACAAAAAGAACAATAGGTAGTACCATCTGCCAGGGACCTACTCAATACAGACATTAGTACGATGTTGGACCAAGAGTTCAGAATCATGATTTTAAAGATACTAGCTGGGCTTGAAAAAAGCATGGAAGTTATTAGAGAAACCCTTTCTGGAGAAATAAAAGAACTAAAATCTAACCAAGTTGAAATCAAAAAGGCTATTAATGAGGTGCAATAAAAAATGGGGGCACTAACTGCTAGGATAAATGAGGCAGAAGAGAGAATAGCGATATAGAAGACCAAATATGGAAAATAAAGAAGCTGAGAAAGAGAGATAAACAACTACAGGACCACGAGGGCAGAATTAAAGAGATAAGCGATACCATAAGACAAAACAACATTAGAATAATTGGGATCCCAGAAGAAGAAGAAAGAGAGAGAGGGGCAGAATGTATATTGGAGCAAATTATAACAGAACTTCCCTAATGTGGGGAAGGAAACAGGCATCAAAATCCAGGAGGCACAGAGAACCTCTCTCAAAATCAATAAAAATAGGTCAACACCCTGACATCTAATAGTAAAACTTATGAGTCTCAGAGACAAAGAGAAAATCCTGAAAGCAGCTCCGGAGAAGCGATATGTAACCTATGATGGTAGAAACATTAGATTGACAACAGACCTATCCACAGAGACCTGGCAGGCCAGAAAGGACTGGCACGATATATTCAGAGCAATAAACGAGAAAAATATGTAGCCAAGAATACTATATCCAGCTAGGCTGTCATTGAAAATAGAAGGAGAGATAAAACGCTTCCAGGACAAACAAAAACTAAAGGATTTTGTGAACACCAAACCAGCCCTACAAGAAATATTGAAACGGGTCTTCTAAGCAAAGAGAGAGCCTAGAAGCAGCATAGACCAGAAAGGAACACAGACAATATACAGTAACAGTCACCTTACAGGCAATACAATGGCACTAAATTCATATCTTTCAATAGTTACCCTGAATGTAAATGGGCTAAATGCTCCCAGCAAAAGACAAAGGCTATCAGATTGGATAAAAACAAGACCCATCCATATGCTGTCTGCCAGAGACTCATTTTAGACCCAAAGACACCCCCAGATTGAAAGTGAGGGGGTGGAAAACCATTTACCATGCTAATGGACACCAAAAGAAAGCTGGGGTGGCAATCCTTATATCAGACAATTAGATTTTAAAACAAAGACTGGAAGAAATGGATGCATTCCGGGAGTTGTATCAACTACCAAAACTGAACCAGAAAGAAATAGAAAACCTGAACAGACTTATAACCAGTAAGAAAATTGAAGCAGTTATCAAAAATCTCCCAACAAACAAACGCCCAAGGCCAGATGGTTTCCAAGGGGAATTCTACCAAACATTTAAAGAAGAATTAACATCTATTCTCCTGAAACTATTCCAAAAATAGAAATGGAAGGAATACTTCCAAACTCGTTTTTTGAGGCCACCATTACCTTGATCCCCAAACCAGACAAAGACCTCATCAAAAAGGAGAATTACAGACCAATATCCCCGATGAACATGGATGCAAAAATTCTCACCAAAATACTAGCCATAGGATCCAACAGTACATTAAAAAGATTATTCACCACGACCAAGTGGGATTTATCTCTGGGCTGCAAGGTTGGTTCAACACCCACATATCAATCAACGTGATAGAATACATTAACAAAAGAAAGAACAAGAATCATATGATGCTCTCAAAAATGCAGAAAAAGCATTTGACAAAGTACATCATCCTTTCTTGATCAAAACTCTTCAGAGTATAGGGATAGAGGGCACATACTTCAATATCATAAAAGCCATCTATAAAAAACCTACAGCGAATATCATTCTCAATGGGGAAAAACTGAGAGCTTTCCCCCTGAGGTCAGGAACGCAGCAGGGATGTCCACTATCACCACTGCTATTCAACATAGTATTAGAAGTCCTAGCCACAGCAATCAGACAACAAAAAGAAATCAAAGGCATTCAAATTGGCAAAGAAGAAGTCAAACTCCCACTGTTTGCAGATGATATGATACTTTATGTGAAAACCCAAAAGACTCCACCCAAACTGCTAGAACTCAGACAGGAATTCAGTAAAGTGGCAGGATATAAAAATCAATGCACAGAAATCAGTGGCATTCCTATACACCAACAAGACAGAAGAGAGAGAAATTAAGGAGTCGATCCCATTTACAATTGCACCCAAAACCATTAGATACCTAGGAATAAATCTAACCAAAGGGGCAACGGATCTGTACTCAGAAAACTATAAAATACTCATGAAAGATATTGAGGAAGACACAAAGAAAGGGAAAAACGTTCCATGCTCATGGATTGGAAGAAGAAATATTGTGAGGATGTCAATGCTCCCTAGAGCAATCTACACATTCAAAGCAATCCCCATCAAAATATCATCCACCCTTTTCAAAGAAATGGAACAAATAATCCTAAAATTTGTATGGAACCAGAAAAGACCCTGAATAGCCAGAGGAATGTGGAAAAAGAAAAGCAAAGCTGGTGGCATCACAATTCCAGACTTCCAGCTCTATTACAAAGCTGTCATCATCAAGACAGTATGGTACTGGCACAAAAACAGACACATAGATCAATGGAACAGAATAGAGAGCCCAGGAATGGGCCCTCAACCCTATGGTCAACTCATCCTTGACAAAGCAGGAAAGAATGTCCAATGGAAAAAAGTCTCTTCAACAAATGGTGTTGGGAAAATTGGACAGCCACATGCAGAAGAATTAAACTGGACCATTTCTTTATACCACACACAAAAATAGACTCCAAATGGTTGAAAGACCTAAATGTGAGACAGGAGTCCATCAAAATCCTAAAGGAGAACACAGGCAGCAACCTCTTTGACCTCCGCCGCAGCAACTTCTTCCTAGAAACATCACCAAAGGCAAGGGAAGCTAAGGGCAAAAATGAACTATTGGGACTACATCAAGATAAAAAGCAAAAAAAAAAAAAAAAAAAAAAAAAAGATAAAAAGCTTTTGCACAGCAAAAGAAACAGTCAACAAAACCAAAAGACAACCGACAGAATGGGAGAAAATATTTGCAAATGACATATCAGATAAAGGACTAGTATCCAAAATTATAAAGAACTTATCAAACTCAACACCCAAAGAACAAATGATCCAATCAAGAAATGGGCAGAAGACATGAACAGACATTTTTCCAAAGAAGACATCCAAATGGCCAACAGACACATGAAAAAGTGCTCAACATCACTCGACATCAGGGAAATCCAAATGAAAACCTCATGAGATACCACCTCACACCAGTCAGAATGGCTAAAATTAACAAGTCAGGAAACAACA
>NW_027399427.1:0-7852 GCF_003265705.2 Callorhinus ursinus | reverse complement strand
ATCTGGAGGTAGTGATGATTTGTGAATACAAATATACCTGACAGACAAGGTAGAGAAGCATGCCAAGTAAAGGAGAGCAGAAATGCCAAGGGAAACCTTTGCGATATGAATAATTAAATTGGGAATGTTACCATTCAGGGTGGCCTGAAGGCTATTAGAAGATTAACTGAAAGTTAGGCTGGAGGCTGATGACAGAGGGCCCTATGCAGCTTGCTGATGACTTTGGATGTCACCATTTAGGATGGTGGTTTCTAAAGAAATTCTATGGGGCTCTGGATATTTCCCTAGAAGGGGAAACTAAAGGACAATAAGAGTATAGAAGAAGCTTCCAATGCTCTCCCACTGTTCAACCAAGTCTTACAATAAAAATTATATTTTATTTGTTTATGCTCTCATATAAGTATGCAAATAAAAGTTTGCAAGGCTGAAATGATTTAAAAAACTACTGGAAGCAAAAAAACAAAAAACAAAACAACTACTGGAGACAAAAGAAAGCCATGAAAGGATTTTGAGTAAGACCAACTCTGGTTCGTTTTAGAAAAATCGCTCTCAGTCCAGATTAGAGTCTCTGTCTTCGACCCGAGATGGCCGTATTCCAAGTATGTTGCATTGGAATGCTTGTCGTCAAGTGGCACCACCACGTCTCCTCTCTCCTAAGGCTGGGAAGTAGATTTCCCTTTAATTGCCTTCCCAGTAGTTATGCACTAGCTTTCTGATGAGAGGTACTTGTGGCGATCTAGCAGGCACAGGTGAAACGCAGTCCGTTACACTCAGAAGGGTTATGGGAGTCACGGGATAGTCCTACAGAGCTGTTTCTGGAGACCTGTGTGGGAGCTCCTCTTTTAAAGTCCTCGTTGTGGTCAGACCTGTTGCTTCTCAGACTCCTGGAAACCTCAGGTTTTGTGCTTGGAGTTGAGGCAGAGACTGTTTCTCTGACCCTCTGACTACCCCTTTGCAGACAGACCTTCACTTCCCAGCTTCTGCCTCACCCAGGTAAGGCGTAATTCTTCTGGTGATCCCCTAGTCCTGTAATATTCTAGCGTCTCTTAGCCTGACAGAACCCAGACTGATACAGGTGTGTATCAAGTAATCACTGGATGGGGAAGATCATGTTAAAACTCCTAATTATGTTTTAATCTCCATTTTAAAATCATACCATTTTAGGACAAACAAAATGGTGAAAGAGTAAGCATACATAACTTATAACGAGTCAAAGTGCATGTGTTGAGATGTGTATTCAGCTTGTTTACTTATAGAGGTGTGAAGTTTTCAGAATTTGAGAACACTGGTAGAGAAGATGGCGCTGGAAGAGGGACAAAGCCGGAGGCCAAATGTTCAGTCAGAAGGCTATTAGAGAAGTCATCCAGGAAAGAATTGATGAGGATCTGAAGTGAAGCTGTGGCAGGGGCAGTCAGATTTAAGTAGTACTTAGGAGGTAAAATAAATAGGAAGCAGTAGCTGATAGATCACCTTTGAGGAGGAAAGAGAAGGACACTTCAAGATGACTCCTAGGTTTACAGCTTAGGTGCTTCCATTTGCAGAGCAAGACCTACCTCCCAGTTGCTTTTGTTTGTTTTTCCTCTCGTCCAGCTCGACAATTTAGAAAAACAACCACCCACCAAAACCAAGTACGGTTCATCTCAGGAATGTGAAGGGTGATCCAGTATTGGGAAAACTTTCCTCAGCTCTACCATATAAAAGCTCTAAGAGAAAACTTGATTGTGGTAGATACAGCTGTCACCCAAATTTTGTGCTCTCCACTCCTTGTATAGGGTTGTTACCGGGAAGTGATGCCCACATGGGGCCATGTGACTAATTCTTACCAGAGGAAACGGGGGTGGTGGTGGTGGTGTGTGCCAACTCTGGGCCAAAGCTTTTAAGAAGCTGGAGTACTGCTTTCACACCCTCTTCCCCTTCCATCTGCGGAATTTAGACAACAGCAAGGCCCTAGATGCGAATGCAGACACAGATGGAAGAAGTCTGGGCCCTTGAATTACGTTACGGAGGAGACCCACCTGCCTTAGTGTTATATGCCTAAGAAATAAGCCTTTCACCATGTTAGACACAAAACCTGTATCAGCTTGTTTGGTCTACTTTAAATAGTATGAGGATATTGTAGTAGAAGCCCCAAAGCATACAATAACAGCAAATAATCATTGCTGCTACAAACTTTTAGGAAACATATTACTTACAGGCTTTCTGGACGTGGGGTCCAGGCATAGAATGAATTTGGATGGAAAACATTACATTTGTCTTTTCACTAACATTCCACTGAAATTTAGCATGTCTTTTCATTGTGAATATAAGCAACACATCCGGTGTGAGTAGCAGTTCCTGGGACTTGTCGCCAACAGAAAATACAGATCTTTTCCTATCACATTAAAGATCTTCCTTGACTTAGGATGGCATTATGTCCAGATAAATCCATTGTAAGTTGAACATAGCATAAAATGAAAGTGCACTTAATACACCTAACCCGCCACACTTCATAGCTTAGCCTCGCCTACCTTAAATGGGCTCTGAACACTTGTATTATCCCACAGTTGGGCAAAATCATCTTCCCACAAAGCCTGTTGTTTAATGAAGTGTTGCATATCTCCTCTGATTGATTGAATGCTGGGCCAAAAGTGAAATGGTGTATGGGTATAGAGTAATTACAAGTATTTCAGTTGTTTGTCCTCATGGTCAAGTGGCCAGATGGGAGCTGGGGCTCACTGCCACTGCCCAGCATCATGAGAGAGGATTGAACTGCCTATACTTAACCCAGGGAAAGATCCAAATTCAGAATTCGAAGTGTGGTCTCTACCAAACGCGTATTGCTCTTGCACCATAGTAAAGTCGAAAAATCCTAAGGTGAATCACCGTAAGTCGGGGACACTCTGTGTAGTTGTTGCCAATATATCAATACCGTTTGTACTGTTGATACTTCAGAATTAGGGATCTTGTAATTCTAAACCTTCATAAGAAGCACATATACTCTTATCACAGCATTCAAAAATATTTCGATATATGTATTTAAAAATAATCAACGTTTTAATATATGTACTTTATGCATTTAAAAACAGTCTTCTGAAAGGAGAAAACCCTCCTTAAAATATATTTCTTCAATGTAGCGATGATTATCTAACTTATAACAACAGGGTCGCCACTTCCAAACTTTAAAAGTCTAGTATGAATACTAGCTAAGATATGATGAAGAAACACAGAATTACAACAGATTACAAGAATCTCATAGTAACTCTAACCATCCAAATATTTCTAAATAATAGAATAATATGAGAAATAAATGAAACTTGTGCCTAATTGTATGTGTTTGGACACCTGCACATAAACGTTGGTAATTTTTTTTTTTTTTGGAGGGCAACCAGAGCCATTCAGACTTATCAAGACTACATCAATATGTTTCTTTCTAATTCATTCATATGATCAATTTGTAAATAGCAAAAATCTGATTAAGGTATTTATAACATTCTGGATCTCCACTACACCATATAAGTTGAACAGTATATGAATTATATATGATAAAGATATTCCACTATTCAGGAATCATTCCAGGGGTTGCAATATTAAGAATTTTACTTTCATCTACATGTTATTAGTGGGTCTGAAAATAGTGATCTTCTTCTAAAACCAGAACTCAGTGGCTTCTGGAACTTGTAGTTTTCAAAGGCAGCAGAACACACTCTGAACAGTCTGCCATATAATCTGTACCATCATGTCTTTCCACTTACGACCTAAAAATACCTAAAAATAATCACCCCTCACATCACTTTAAATGACATTTAAATCACTTCCCCACCATCAACAGCCCTTCCTTCCAGTAAAATATACAAAAGCTATTGCCAAAAATGAGAAGCTTGACCAGTGATTTTCAAAAGGCAACGCAGTAGGAAAGATGGGAACTTTCATATGAAAAAAACCTGGGTTTCGGTTCCTATCCCATTACTTAAAAACTTTGTGGCCTTAATTCTTACCTTTTTTTTCTGAGTTTGATTTCCTCCTCATGAATTGGAGATAGGTTCACTTACCCCATACCGTTTTTGTGAATATTGGATGCGCTACTTATGTAAATCTCAACAGAAAACGTCTGTGCAAAAAACCCCGTTAATTTTATCCCTTACTGACTTATAAATCGAGTCATCACAATAGACGTGAACAAATGGTCTGACCTTTACAATGACCTAGCAAAATTTCCATAAAGGGAACTATTTTGCCTCAGGTAGGACTTTTTAAGACTTCGCTACACAAACACATAACATCCGTCACTATAAATATGGATGCTTTTCAAATCCCTCTTTTTCTTACAGTATGCGTATGTATAGATCTTTTTTAAATATTTGACGTAGAATTCTGTTGGATCCAGTGCCTGTGTGTGGGGTTTAGAAGTACTACCCACCGAACTAATGGAAAACTATTTAAAACACCAATAAACAATTTCTGACAAATATCTCTGGGCGTGTAATGGCTGAATAAATCTAAAGCAGTGAATTCCATGATTACCTCAGTTAACACGCTATCTGTGTATTAACAGCTGGTGGGAGTATTTCGCTTATTTGTTTTGGATGTCCTGAATTGTTTGTGATGGTAGTATTTTTCCCTCTCCAAAGTTGCAGTTAGATTAAGTACTAAAACATCCTATCACACATGTCTTGAAGTGGTTGTATTATATTTTTATATAATCATATATAATTATATATATATTTTTATATATACATAATAACATATATATAAATAAATAGGAACTACATTTTGGGGATAATTTTTACTGCTTATATGTCCACAAAATTGTACATCCTTAGAGATCAGATAATAGCAGCTAAAATTCACTGACCTTTTTTTGTAGGAAAGGTAACAAATGACTCGTATATGTCATTTCCTCTAAACCTTACAGTCTTCCCATTAGATGGGTGTTAACACAGACAGAAAGTAACTTGTCCAAGAATGGAAAACTTATGAGTGGCAGAACTGAGATCCAAACCCAGGTGGTTTGCGAAGCTCGCTCTCTCTCTCTCTCTCTTTTTTAAGCCATGATGCTACGCAGTTCTTTGATTACCCGATGAGTGTCTAGATACCTGAACTCAGTATTTCATGGCATGATGTTTGAGATTTTCAGTAGCCTAAAACAGGTTGGAACTTTTGAAATGAGCATGAAAATGTCGTGAGCCACCTGATTTCCTAGAACCAAATGGAAGTGAATATAGTACTTGATCCAATAGCAGATTGTTAGAACTACAGTGAGAGAAAACAAAAGATAAGCAGACCCTTACTCCTGCAGGCTCTGGTGAGGAAGTCTGTCGGCACTATTTCCAATGGGGCTGAAAGTCTTATTGTCTCACTACCAACCCGAGCAGGTCCCCTCCCCTGGAGCAAGGAAAATCAGTGAGTTAAATTCTAATCCCAAATGCAGTAATGGAGAGTTTCAGGGATTCGGGTGAGTTGAGTGAGTTACGCCTAGCATTCAATTCTGTCTCCTCAATACTGACTATTCTCTGAATTTTAGATTCCCATCTCCCCTCCCAGCTAGGTATTCCCATTTGAATATTCACCAACATTTCCACTTCAACACATTTAAAGTTAAAAGGTCTTTAACCCACAAAGGAGTACTTGCTAATGGGACCATCAGGAGCGGCATTAGACTCTGGGGCCAGGTCACTGGTGTTCCAATCCTGGCCGTCCCTCATGAGCCTGTGACTGAATACATCCTCTAACCTCGCTTAGCTTCAGGTTTCCTATCTGTGCAATGGAAATTGCACTACTGATTTCATGGGGTGATTACGAAGGCTAAATTCATTATTACGTGTAAAGCACTTCGACAAGTGCTGGGCCCACAGTAAGCACCATGGAAATGTGGTTGCTACTACTATTATTGTTAATATTATATCATGGATCACCCAGGCTGGAAACCGCTGTCGTTTGTTTGGATTGCTGCATGTTGGGAGGATGTGGGAGCAATGCAAAGGGAGCATTCAGCCACCAACTTCTTTTGATTCTACTTTTGGAAGACTTCTCTCATTTTTAACAGCTGCTGCCCTAATTCAGGTCTCTCTCCCCTTTGATCTTCTCCATTACAGTAGCAGTCCTCTCATACTTCTCTCCTACAATTTATGCTGTATGCCGGCAGATTTATCTTTGCAAACTTGAGTGTGTGGAATTATTCTCCTACTCAACAACTTTCAGTGTCTAATGCTATTGCATCTAGTGCAAACTTGTCATTCTGGGACAGAAAATTCTTTCAGTCCAGCCCCAGCCTATTTTGCTAGCCTCTTCTTCCTCCCTTGCATGTCGAGGATGCTCTAGGCAAAGCAGTGCACTCATAGCCGTGTGTGCATTCCTAGGGCCTGGGATGATAATCTTTTCTCACTATTCAAATCCGACCTGCCTCTCATGGGCCAGCTCAAATTTTGTCTCCTCCAAAAATTAGACATGTAGTAAGTTCCATGAATTGGAGCAGACATGAAAGGCATCAGAATAAAAATTCAAACTTTATTAATTCAGAGTACACATATATTGGGGCTGATTATTTAAAAAGAAAAGGGAGGGGCTCCTTGGTGGCTCAGTCGTTAAGCATCTGCCTTCGGCTCAGGTCAAGATCGAGCCCCACATCGGGCTCACTGCTCAGCCAGGAGCCTGCTTCTCCCTCTCCCGCTTCCCCTGCTTGTGTTCCCTCTCTCACTGTGTCTCTGTCAAATAAATAAAAATCCTTTAAAAATAAATAAAATAAAAAAGGGAATTACAAAATTTAAAAACTGAATTACAAAATTTAAAAACTATTGGATGATTTTTGTATTTATATAGTGAGAGCAGGCGATGATTGTAACTAGCAAAGGGCATGCTGTAACCTGTTTTGATAACTGTATCTCACCGTGTATAACAGAATGCTTGAAAGTACTGGTCAAGATCAAATTAATAGCCCTCAAGATCTCAGTTGTCCCGTTTGGTATAATGTGGTAGTCGCATTCCTAAGAGATCTTGCATGCTCTAAAAGAAATGTCGATAGAAAAACCAGGAGTTCTCAGATCATAAATTATTGTTGAGTAAGGAATTTCAACAATCAAGGTGCTTTCTTATAGCCCTACTTGTGTAATTATAAAGCCTAAACATTATTGAGCAAATCCAGTGTTTTATTTAACATCAACAGCATTGGCCTTTCTTTCTCTGTTACTTCTAGCACCACCGTGAGTCAGAACTTACCATTTCTATCATCACGGATATGATAAATGAAGCAGAGCTGCTCAAATGAAGTATGGGGATTGTGAACAACTTAGAGATTCCTCTCTGAGAAGGGGGAGGGTTCCTAATTAAGATTGCATTAAAAATAGATGATCATGTAAGGAAAATTCATTTTATAAAAGCTCATCTTGTACTTGAAAATTCTTTTTTATAGAAAAAAATGTTAATTTCCAAACCACCTGGCTGAGTTATCAGAAATTGCCAATTAGAGAAATAGTTCAACAGACAAAGACCCAGCAAATGGGTATTTTAGTCAGACCTTGGTCAAATTACTTAAGACTCTAAAGACTTGAGTTTTCTCATCTAAAAAAAATAAAAGGTAGGACTAGATGATTTCAGGGACCCAAGATGGATCAATATCTCTGTGCCTTTTTCTTTTCTTACCTGTAAGGCTATAAATTATTTTATAATGTAAGGTTCTGTTACTTACTATGACCTTAAAGTTTAATGAATGTGTCTACCCACATAACCTTACTTTTCAAAGAATTAGAATGTAAATTCTTAATAAAATAATTACACATTTAAATTTTTCTTTTATGATTCATAGATACTTTGGATCATCAATGCCTTGTCCCAAATACTGCAGAGAAATATGAAAAAATCCAATCAGTTCATTTTTAAT
>NW_027399426.1:0-7852 GCF_003265705.2 Callorhinus ursinus | reverse complement strand
TGGCTGGGTGATAGACATTGGGGAGGGTATGTGCTACGGTGAGCGCTGTGAATTGTGCAAGACTGTTGAATCACAGATCTGTACTTCTGAAACAAATAACGCAACATATTTTAAGAAAAAAGGAAAAGAAGAAGATAACAGGAGAGGAAGAAAAGGGGAGTATGTCAGAGGGGGAGACGAACCATGAGAGATGATGGACTCTGAAAAACTGAGGGTTCTAGAGGGTAGGGGGGTGGGGGGATGGGTTAGCCTGGTGATGAGTATTGAGGAGGGCACGTTTTGCATGGTGCACTGGGTGTTATGAACAAACAATGAATCATGGAACACTGCATCAAAAACTAATGATGTAATATATGGTGATTAACATAACAATAAAAAAATTAAAAAAAAAAAAAAGATTCTCTGACAAATTGTCCCCCATTGATATCAGTCATCCTAAATGAGAAACTTTGAAAAATGAATCTAGTTAGGAAAAGACTGGGAACTACATCCTGAGAGCTTGAAGTTCTAATAGGTTTTTTCAAGTATTCAAAACTCTGATGAATGAATTTTCCTTACTTTTGTTGCCTTAATTTTATAAAGATCCATAAAAATTAATTTTCTACAATGCTCCAAAATCAATTGTTTCAACCATCACAACTGATTTGAAGGAGGGGACAGGTCAGCCTTTATAGATTTCCTGTCATATGTTGGGCACCCCACTCAGGGCTTTCACAAATATGACACTTAATCCTAACAGCTCATTTATAGAGGAGGAAACAAAGCTTCAAAGGCATTAATCTGCTTGTTGAAGGTCATCCAAGTGTTTAAGTAGGGAAGATAGAGTCTTTCAGATTTCAAAACCTACACTGGAAATAATAAAGTCTTAATCATTGTGCAATTTCAATTCACCAATCATCATTCACAATAAATGAGTCAGTGTCAGACCTTGAAAATATTTAAAGATAAAGATGGTATAATATTTTTCAGTAAAATGAGAAGGCTAAAATATGTACAATTGGGGTGTGGCTTATTAAGAGCTCTAACTAATAAATCAGAACAGTTAAGACCCAAAATGAAGAAAATAGTTAACTTAGTTAATGATGACCTTTTTTTTTAATTGAAGTATTGAGGATGGAGCAGGAGACAATGTTGGTGATAGTATTTTTATTTTTATATTTTTAATTTTTTATAGCTTTCTTTGTTTCAGGTTATGATACAAGCTTGATTAAATCTGCTTTAAGGACAAAGATTTAATCCTAACAAACCACAAAAAGAAATGTGTTCATTCAGCTTCTATTTTACTTCCATCTGCTCTGTCTAAAAGCATTGGTGTCACACTGGGAAAGGTGAAACTACTTTTGTTGAGAGGGAACTGACGCCAGAGATAGATAAAGAGGTTGTAATTGGGGACTTGGTGTTCAAAATGAATTTCCAGCTGGAGAAAACAAGTACAGGGATTGCAGAGAGAACTGCTGTTAGTCATCTTTGAGGAATCAGAGAGAAGAAAATCATAATTGTAATCCCCACTCTCACGAAATAAAAGAAGGAAGTGGATTCTACAAGCTCTAAACATCCAAGGAGAAATAGAACGCCTAATGCCATCTACCAATGGTGCTAATTGATGTGTGGCTGGCTGGGAGGTGACAGAAGGAATCAAACCCTTTCCTTTCTCCCCAGTTAACTTCACCCTTGTACTTCTCAAACAAAAAGCAAGGATTTGGACTCTGAAAAACAAACTGAGGGTTCTAGAGGGGAGGAGGGTAGGGGGATGGGTTAGCCTGGTGATGGGTATTAAAGAGGGCACATTCTGCATGGAGCACTGGGTGTTATGCACAAACAATGAATCATGGAACACTACATCAAAAACTAATGATGTAATATATGGTGATTAACATAACAATAAAAAATTTTTTAAAAAGCAAGGATTTGGAGCAAAGATTCATAAAATGAGCACCTGAAACTCTCTGGGAATTGAATGATTACAAACATTCAGTCCCAATCCTTCATCTATAAGTAAAGTACACAGTAGATGAAACACTTGAAAAATCAGGTTTTTATTCACATGTATACCCCTTCCTGCCAGTATTCTGCTTTGTATACTGAGAATAAAGGTTAGACACTCCCAGTACACAAATCTGCCAGCAAGCTGCATGGGAATAGAACTGAAAGTATATTACAGGGCCATTTTATATAAAATACCCCTGAAAGAGAAATTTCAGGAAGAATACATTGGGTATGAATGAAATTAACAGGAAGATATTACTGTCAGGCTTTTGCGTTCACTCCTCCAACAAGAGGTCCCAAGTTCCAAGCATCATTTGTAGTAGTGGTTCCAAGATATTTACAAAGTGTGAGATTAATTCTATTGTGTTTCTGCTTAATGCTGGAGAATTGTCAACCCTGTTTCAAGGGAGCATTGGCACACGGAGTCCGACTCATGCTAAGAGAGCTGAAAATTATAACCCTTCAGCAGCACATTAGTCTTCATTTCCCAATTTATTTGTAGCATTTTCAGACCGCAATGCAGTTTTACAGCATACATATATTACTACAGTTACATAAAAGTCACATTTCATTCTAAAGCAAAGATGGATGATAGATAGGCTGTCATTCTCCATTCCCCCAGAGAAAACAGATTGTGGAGTATGAACTTAACAGTATAATTTGAGATAGCAATTGAAGTGAAATAAAGAGTAGTTTAGGGAGTATCCAAATTCTAAATGGGAATCAAGAGGCACAGTTGTATTCCTAAAATTCACAGTGTAACCTTGAACATGTTAATTTTTTTATTATTCATCTTCCTTTTTGATGAAGTGAGAATGGTATTCAAATTGTATCTCTCTCATGGGGATGTTCTGATGCTGCAGGAGATGAGAGAGAAGACAAGGGAGTCAGCAGAGATGCTTAAGATCTCTGCCTGTTTCCTCCCCTTAACTCTCCCATAAGAATAACAATTTTCTCTTCAATGTTCCTATGGCTCTTACTCCATGCTTTGTGTTACAGCATTTTCTCAATGATTGTCTGTGTTGCTCTGATAATGATTTTTACCAATGAGCTTTGTTTTTTCATTTAAAGGGGAAAAAATAAATACTAGCTACAGTCAGTTTATAAACAGATTGTAAGGGAAAATAAATCCTGCATTTAGCTGATGCAGAAATCCACTGAACTCTCTGACACCAGTGCATAGTACCATAACCAAATTGTTTCAGACTAGTGGGTTTGTCAACAACATGGTTGACGGCCCATGCCCTGTGATTCCTTGGTGCTTACCACTTCTGTGCATGTCTTCCCAGTGCCTGCAGCTCATTCTAAGGGCTCTCTCTGGCCACAGGAACCCTTTTTTTTTTTTTTTTGAAAATGCAGAAAATTTAAAAATAGTTTTTGTTAGTACCACAACTCTAATATTTTTTTCCCATGCAGAACGTGCCCTTTAATAACCATCACCAGGCTAAACCATCCCCCCACCCCCCCCAGAACCCTCAGTTTGTTTTTCAGAGTCCATCGTCTCTCATGAGGAACCCATTTTGCTCCTGATAGGCTGACCAGGAATACCAGGGAATTGATGCTCCCCAGGACAACCTTCAACCAATGACTGACAGGAGCTGATGAATAAACACTCCAACTCTGGCCAGAATCAGCTCTCACATCCAGAGCCACTGAAGGCTTTTTCCTGTGACACCAGAGCAAGTACGTATAGCAGAGCTCCCCTAATCCTACCCCAAAAGGACCTCTAGCCATTTACCCATGTAGCTGTACACTGAAGAGAAGGAGATTACCAGGCCACTAAGGACTGTTTGGTGCGGGGTCTGAGCAAATCACTGCACAGCACCCATGAGAGTGACAGGAGCCAAGACAGCGGTAAATGGAGAGCCACCCCAAGTCTGTCCCTCAGGGGACATTTTCTCAGTTCCTACATGCATAATTACAATGCTATTCTTACCCCAGGTAGAACACCTACATTAGTTTAGGTCTGGAGAATAAGAATGTGGATGGCCCTATGTTGAGTGAAATGTTCTACCCAAGAAAACATTAAGGGTCCTGCTGAAATCTCTCTTCACAGGCAGGGAAAGAAAGGAATTGCTACATTGCCAGAAATCATTGTCTCTGATCATTCTAAGGAAATAAGTATGTAGCTACAATGAGGCAAGGGGGAGTAGGTCCGGAACGCAGAGAATTCACTGGAGCCCCTCTTCTTGATGTTTGCGTGCCTTCCCGTAACTGTACTTGAGCAACAGTAAGAGCTACAGCATCACTAAAATACTAACCAAGGGCCCAGGCCCCTTGGAGATGAAAGCGTGGGTTATCCCACTGCCTTAGCAACCTCCCCACACTGAAGTGCCACCTGAGAGTGGGGGGCTCTAAAATGGATGGAGGAGAGAAGAGATGAGAAGAATCAGTGATGTCCTTGAAACCAATTGCAGCAGTGAGGACTGTAGCTTGTCTACTAAGTCCTTGTGACTGGCCCCAAACTTGAAGAAATAGTAGAAGATAAAGTGAACATGGGGCCCGCGTGGATGTGTGAGGGGCAAGGATCAGACTGCAGCAGAAACCATTAGAGTCTTGTCTCTGTCCCTCAACATTTTCTCTTCTTTGCTCAATTTCCACCTGCCAGCACCTTTGCTTGGTTGCCAAGGGCTCTTTTTGTCCTGGAGCTGATAGGAAGTGCCAAGGAATTAATCTATCCCACCCTGGAGCACCCGTCCACCAGTAGCAAAGGGAACTGGTAGAGAAATAGACGAACCCCTCCCCCCTCCGGTAAGATAACTATGAGTCACATCTACACTGTCTCCCACACTTCTCGGAGGGATTAAACTCCTGTTGCCATAGAGGTAGCTTGTTAGTAGCACATCCTTTTTTGGCTGCTTTTTCTTCCCTGTTTCATTTGCCTACTCTTCTATAGTGATTTCTTTGACCCTGTTTCAAATAAACTTGCATCTTTGCCTCAAATTTGTTTTTGAAGGGACACAACTTACCGGAGATGTGTTTTCTGCTATACAGTTGCAAAAGCAGAGGTATATACCATAGAACAACTCTCCTATAAATAAGCAAAGATGTGCTCCTGCCCCAAGCACAGACCCACTGTTTTTATCCCCTGCTAGGGGATCCAAAACAGCCAGTGCCTTTTCTTTTAGACTTTCATGTTTTTCTTACAGATCTTAATCAGGGGACAGGAGCATCTACTGAACTTTGTAATTCTTCACTTTAGGTGAAAATAATCTGAGAGTGAATGCATTCAGAAACGAAAAGGTTATGATCTTAACAGGTAATATTTATTCAGCACATCAGTATAGCAGATCTTCTGTAAAGTGCCCTGCATACATTATTTCATTTTATTTTCACAGCAACTTCATGAAATACTTAGGATTGTTATCCCCACTTTACTGGTGAGAAGATGGAACAGGGAGCGTTCCTACAGCTTAGAAGTTTCCTGTTTGGGCATGGCCGCCTTGGATTTTCATGCATGCACTTTCCTGTCTGCTACAGAAACTCCCCGCAATAAAATGAAACAGCTTGTGTACATCTACTGGACTTGGAGCTTGGAGTACATGCCAACTAGT
This sequence comes from Callorhinus ursinus, assembly GCF_003265705.2. Lineage (NCBI taxonomy): Eukaryota > Metazoa > Chordata > Mammalia > Carnivora > Otariidae > Callorhinus > Callorhinus ursinus. The sequence goes on along the minus strand of NW_027399426.1, from coordinate 2,312 downwards.
GCAATCCCCAAAACCAGAACCATTAAAAAACCTGAGAAAGAATATCAATTCTCAAGACAAGGAAAATGTCTTAATAAATGCAGTTTGTGCTTACCAGGACTTTGAGCCTACACTGCTCAGCTGTGCAGCAAAGAGTGAAGCAAACAGTCCAAGTTCACCCAACATTAGTACATTGCTCCAAGTATGAAAACATAGGGAACTCACAGCAGTGCTCTACTCAAAAAGGTTTTTCCTTTTAGCTGCAAATATGTACACCTCAGGGAAAAAAGAAAGGGATAAACATAAAGTGAGACACCAAAAATATGTCATTAGAGAAAAAGTTGATTAAAAAATTTTTTAAATTAAAAAAATTTAAAATGGACTTCATCAAAAGCAAAAAAAAAAATACAAAACAAAACAAACAAAAAAACCTTACATTTGCTCTGTGAAATGTCCTGTGGAAAGGATAAAAAGAAAAGCTACAGAGTAGGAGAAAATATTTGAAAACCACATACCACATAGGATTGTACCTAGAATACATATAGAACACTCAAAACTCAATAATAAAAAAATTGTAATTAATAAACAATTAGAAAATGGGCAAAAGACATGAATAGACCTTTCAATGAGGAGGATATACAAATGGAAGATAAACACCTGAAAATGCTCAATATCAGCCAAGAGAAAAATGCAAGTTAAAACCTCAATGAGCTATCATTATATACTTAGGAGAATGACTAAAATCAAAAATACTGATAACACCAACTGCTAGCAAAAATATGGAGAATATTGCTCATGCATTACTGGTGGGAATGTAAGTTGGTATAGACACTCTGGAAAAGAGTATGGCAGTTTCTTACAGAACTAATCATGCATTTACCATGTGATCCAGCAATTAGTCTTGGGCATTTATCCCAGAGTAATGAAAATTTACATTTACATAAAACCTGCACACAAATGTCCACAGAAGCTTTATTCATAATATCCAAAATTTGGAAGCAATCCAAATGTCTTTCAACCAATAAATATTTAAACAAGCAGTGGTACATTCATATGATGGAAAAATACTCAGCAATAAAAAGGATGAAACTATTGATCCATGTAACAACCTGACTGGATCTCAAGGGAGTTATGCCAAGCGAAAAAAAATCTCAAAAGTTTATGTATGGGTCCATTCATATAGTATTCTTGAAATGACAAAATTGTAGAGATGAATAACAGATTAGTGGTTGCCAAGAATTAAGGAGTGGGCAGGGAAAGAAGAGGCTGTGCCTATAAGAGGGCAGCATGAGGGTTCCTGGTGATGAAACTGTTCTGTATCTTTTTTTTTAATTTTTTTATTGTTATATTAATCACCATACATTACATCATTAGTTCTTGATGTAGTGTTCCATGATTCATTGTTTGTGCATAACACCCAGTGCTCCACGCAGAATATGCCCTCCTTAATACCCATCACCAGGCTAACCCATCCCCCCACCCCCCTCGCCTCTAGAACCCTCAGTTTGTTTTTCAGAGTCCATCGTCTCTCATGGTTCCTCTCCCCCTCCGACTTACTCCCCTTCATTCTTCCCCTCCTGCTATCTTCTTCTTTTTCTTTTTTCTTAACATAGCTTGCATTATTTGTTTCAGAAGTACAGATCTGTGATTCAACAGTCTTGCACAATTCACAGCACTCACCATAGCACATACCCTACCCAATGTCTTTCTCCCATCCACCCCATCCCTCCCACCCCCGACCACTCAGCAACACTCAGTTTGTTTCCTGAGATTAAGAATTCCTCATATCAGTGAGGTCATATGACACATGTCTTTCTCTGATTGACTTATTTCACTCAGCATAACACCCTCCAGTTCCATCCACGTCGTTGCAAATGGCAAGATCTCATTCCTTTTGATGGCTGCATAATATTCCATTGTGTATATATACCACTCTTCTTTATCCATTCATCTGTCGATGGACATCTTGGCTTTTTCCACAGTTTGGCTATTGTGGACATTGCTGCTATAAATATTGGGGTGCACGTACCCCTTCGGATCCCTACATTTGTATCTTTGGGGTAAATACCCAGTAGTGCAATCGCTGGATCGTATGGTAGCTCTATTTTCAACTGTTTGAGGAATCTCCATACTGTTTTCCAGAGTGGCTGCACCAGCTTGCATTCCCACCAGCAGTATAGGAGGGTGCCCCTTTCTCCACATCCCCACCAACATCTGTCGTTTCCTGACTTGTTAATTTTAGCCATTCTGATGGGTGTGAGGTGGTATCTCATGGAGGTTTTGATTTGGATTTCCCTGATGCCGAGCGATGTGGAGCACTTTTTCATGTGTCT